>NW_020954559.1:4811321-4906752 GCF_900497805.2 Vombatus ursinus
GATAGATAGATAGATAGATAGATAGATAGATAGATAGATAGATAGATAGATAGATAGATAGTAAAATATAGACAGCCTCTGATCTTGGGGGGAAAGAGGAACGGCAGAGTTTTACAGAACAAATCCTTTTATTAAGGGGATTTGTTCTGTGAAGTTTTGATTCAGTCAAAGGGCTGCACCTGAGGACCTAGAGGGCCACATGTGGCCTTGAGGCTACAGGTTCCCCACCCTTGGTCCAAACCTATGGTTTAACTAGTATAGGGAATTCCTGATGAGGAAACAAAGGTTAGTTGAGTTTCTGCAGGGTTTAGTGACTTGCCCACTTTCACTAAGCTAGTGCACATCAGTGACATGACCATTGTGCCCACAAATGGGAAGGCAGATGCCTATTTTCAGTGCTTTTCTGTTCTTTAGAAAAATTCTAACTACTCTAAAGTAGACCTCCCACTCTTGATGCATATGACCTTCTCAACCTAAATGATTGCTTTCTGGGAAAGAGTCAATAAACTCATATTAAAGAAAGTTCCTGGGAATACAGCAAAGCTTCAGGTTAAAATACTTTCCCCAAAAAAGTTAGCCCAGGAAAGTTACTGAAACAATGTTTTTTGGTTTTTTTTACATTCATTCATTCATCCAGTATTTATTGAACAACCACTACATGCAAGATACCGTGTGTTAGGTTCCATATTAACATAAATATGACTATGACATCAGAACTATGCAGACCCTAGCATGATACAGGGGAAAGAGCAAGTAATTTGCCCAGAGGGTTCTGACTCTGAGACCATGTTGTCTCTCCCATTAGAATATGAGCTCTTTGATAACAGAGCACCTATTTTTGCCTTTCTTTATGTTCCCAGCTCTTAGCACAGTATCTTACATGTAGTAAGTGATTAGTTAATTCTTGTTGACTGGCTGGCTGAGACTAGCTGTCTATCCACCATAGCAGGCTGGTTCTAGTCCTTGATGTGTTAATATAAGTTAATGTTAATTAAGTATAAGTATAATAAGTATTATAATAAGTATAAGTATAACATTAGTTAAGTATAAGTTAGATAAAAGTTAGATGTGGGGAAGGCTTAAATTGTGGGACTGTCTCAAGATATACCTTCTCCTAGAACTTTTCAGACCTACAGACTAGTCTAGTTGCAGGGGTGGAGGGGAGGTCTTGGCTGGATATTGAAAAATTATTTTAATTGCATAGACTTCTTTTAAATTATCACAGGATTCAGTGCTGGAAAAGATCTTAGAGGCCATCTAATTTGACGTTCTTATTTTACATGTAAGAAAACTGAGACACAGAGAAGTTAAGTGACTTATGCAAGGTCATATAAGTAGTACAGTAGGATGCATTCAACTCCAAGCAGAGTCAAGAATTGAAGCCACATCTTCTGATTTTAGAGCTACTGCTCTTTCCATTCTACCATGCTAAGGACTGCATAGTTCTGATATCATATTTATATTTATATTACTGTGAAGCCTAACACATAGTACCTTGCATATAGTAGTTGTTCAATAGTTATTGAATGAATGAACGGATATGTTGTTTCAGTAACTTTCCTGGGCTAACATTTTTTGGGGGAGAGTATTTGCTGTATTCTCAGGAACTTTCTTTAATATGAGTTTATCGACCCTTTCCCAGAAAGCAATCATTTAGGTTGAGAGAATCATATGCATCAAGAGTGGGAGGCCTACTTTAAAGTGGTTAGAATTTTTCTAAAGAGCAGAAAAGTACTGAAAACAGGCATATGCCTTCCCATATGTGGGGCACAGACCATGCATTGAGTTACCCTCCTTCTGGTGACCTTTTGATTCCTTTTATTTTTGACTGTACCTTTGATTTCATGGGTATGAGGAATGGTCAATGACTAAATACCCTCTACCAAAATCCTCTCTGTTTACAATCCTTGAGAATGGCCTGGGGCTCTGTCGAGCAAGTAACTTGTCCAGGGTCACACACCTAGTATGAGTCAAAGAAAGGATTTAACTCAGGTCTTTATGATTGTTAAGACCATCTCTCTCTGTACTATGCCACATGGACTCTCTTTGTTTCCCACATAAATACAATAAATACCATCACTGTGATACAATAAAAGCCTTCACTATCTAAGTGTTTACCAATGAAGACCAATTATATCACTAAGAAAAATCTAGACAGAAATGTTTAATTCTTCTAACTAATGCTTTATGGCACCTTGAAGAATTAATACTGAATTTTTTTTTGGATCATTCAGGGGGCACAATGCCTATAATAACAATAATAATAATTTTATAGCAATTCAATTTAACAAACATTTATTAAGCATCTTCATTGTGCTTGGTACTGGGCATACCAAGTTCCTAAGTTCTTAAGAGAGAGACCTTGAGAGTGCCCTCATATCACTTCTTCTGACCAGCATGTGAATGTTTGCCCTGTGTGAGTTCTCCATAAAATGGTCTTTTTGGCAAGCCACTCTCAAGGTGTCTCTTAAGAACTTTGGAAATGATTGTGTGACATGGGGCACTCTGGCACAGGACCACTCAGCATGGCATGCCCACATCAAAGAAGGTGCTGTCCTCTATGAGCAAAACAGAATTGAAACAGCTCAAAGGAAACATAGGATGGCAAATTTAGAGAATCCACTCCAAGTGTTCACATGGACTATTTGTGCCTGACCTGTGGTAGAGCATTCCAAGTTAGTAATGGTCTAATCAATCACAGTTGGACACACTGAAACTTGACTCTAGCACAGTGATGTCATTTTGGTCCTCTTCGAGAACAAATGACAACAACCAACCAGGGCATATCAAGACAAAAATGAAAACTGTCCTTTCCCTCAAGAAGCTTATATTAGCCATGTTGCAAAAAAAAAGAAACATAAAGAAAGTGAAAAAATTATGCTTCAATCTTTACTCAGAGTTCATCAGTTCTCCTTCTACAGGTGGATGACATTTTTCATCATGCCATAAAGCATTAGTTAGAAGAATTAAACATTGCTGTCTAGATTTTTCTTAGTGATATAATTGGTCTTCATTGGTAAACACTTAGATAGTGAAGACTTTTATTGTATCACAGTGATGGTATTTATTGTATTTATGTGGGAAACAAAGAGAGTCCATGTGGCATAGTACAGAGAGAGATGGTCTTAACAATCATAAAGACCTGAGTTAAATCCTTTCTTTGACTCATACTAGGTGTGTGACCCTGGACAAGTTACTTGCTCGACAGAGCCCCAGGCCATTCTCAAGGATTGTAAACAGAGAGGATTTTGGTAGAGGGTATTTAGTCATTGACCATTCCTCATACCCATGAAATCAAAGGTACAGTCAAAAATAAAAGGAATCAAAAGGTCACCAGAAGGAGGGTAACTCAATGCATGGTCTGTGCCCCACATATGGGAAGGCATATGCCTGTTTTCAGTACTTTTCTGCTCTTTAGAAAAATATTTTACAATATTGCTATTATTTCATGTATAGTGATATCATATTACTTGCCTTCCTCAATGTAGGAAAGAGGGAGGCAATTCAAAATTGAAAATTAAAAAAAAGTTAAATAAAATATGGGTGAATTCATCCCATTCACATTCATGTTTATGATTACTAATTGTGCATTCCCTTAATCCTCTTTTCCTCTGTTTATCCTTCTCTTACTCTTTTTTACCCTGTCCCTCCTCAAAATTCTGTTTTGCTTCTGACCACTCCCTCCCTTAATCTACCCCACTCCCTTTTGTCACTTTCTTTTTCTCTTATCCCCTACCCCTCCTACTTCTTGGTTGGGTAAAATAGATTCCTATACCAGACTGAGTGTGTGTATATATACACATACATCAATTCAAATCAATTCGGATGAGAGTGAGGTTCTAGTACTGGCTGCCACTCCCATTTTCCCCTGTACTATAAAAGCTATTCCTTGCATACCTCTTTTATGTGAGATAATTTTCCTCACTCATTCTTCTTCTCCTTTCCCCCTTCTCCCAGGACATCCCTTTCTCATCTATCTTTTTTTCAAAATCATCCCAACATAATTGATTCACTGACATGCTCTCTGTCTATATAGAGTCCCTCCGACTATCCTAATAATGATAAAATTCTTAGGAGATACATGTATCATCTTCCCATATAGGAATATAAACAATTTAATTTTATTGAATCTCTTATGATTTCTCTTTCATGTTTATGTTTATATGCTCTGCTATAATCATCTATGGGGGTCAAAATTCAAGATTCCAGGCCAAAAAGCCCATATTTCTTCTTTTGTGTTCAAATGTGAATATCAGCCTAGATACTGAAAACACACACACACACACACACACACACACACACAGAAAGTTCTACTGAAGAGGGGCAATAAGCCAGCTTGTTTGCATAATTGTGCTGCTACACAACATTCTTTATTACAACTTTTTGAAGGGCAGCACAGAGTAGTAGCTAGAGGGCTGGCACGGTGATCGAGAGGATTTCTGGGTTCTAGTTGTGCTTCTGACACTTATTAGTTATTCCTCAGATAGCTCTCTAAGGCTATGAGATAAAGGCCAATTGCCTTTGGTGGAGAGAGTTTCTCTCTCCACAGTTCTGGGAAAAAAAAAAAAGTTCTCATAAACATATGGTTGAAACCCCATGATGTATCTATAGCCTCACATTTCTACAACACGCGTACACACACACACTCACACAAAAGGAACAGTATAAGCCCAAGGGTGTTATTACTCTGTTAACTAGACCTTTAAAGCAATGACCCTGGTTATCATAGAAATGAGTGCAAGAAAATAAGTAAGAAATTGTGATGGCTTTTTCTAAGATATTTACCTTATCTAGATATGGCTGTTTCTAGCCACAGGAGTGAAAATGGGTAAATGTCTTGATATGCAAACAGGGGATGCAATTCCATTTCTTGCTTCTACTGGTGATCAACATAAGCCCTTAAAAAGAGGCTTTAATTACCCCCACAATTACCTTTGCTTGAATCACTAGAAACCTATTTGAAATCAAGAAACTGAAAGCCCTTTGTAGAGTATGGTCCCAGAAAGCATCTTAAGAAATTCCTTAGTTTGTCAGTAGATGAAAAGTGTTTCTTGGAGGGAGAGCATGCCTTTGACTACCCAGAATGGATTAGCTCTCAGTGCTGTATTCAAAGTTATAAAAACCAGGGTTTGAAACTCCTCTTTGATACCTGATACTTAAAGGACCACAGGAAAGTCACTTAAATCTCTCTGAGCCTCAGATTCCAAATCTGTAAAGTGGGGCAACTAATACATGTGATACCTATCTCACTGGGTTTGGGGCTCAAAGGAATTATGGACATAAAGCACTTTAAAGAGCTATAAAAATGACTTTTATTATTTTTATAGAAGCTAAATGTATTTCAATAAGAGTATTACAGGATGAGATAATAAATGTAAAGCCCTTTACAATGCTATGTAAATGTCAGTTATTATTCTTATAAATGCTGAATTTATTTCTATACAGTTCACAGATGAGAAGGCAGAGATGGACTGAAATCTGCAGTGTTGGAAGTAGTAAATAATTATATCCCAAAGTATTCAAGTATTTAACTCTTCTTTAGAAAAATTCAAACTCCTTGAAGGCAAAGACCACTTCTTATCTTTTCCATCTTCCTTGACTAAAATGCAACTCATAATCTTCCCCCCTTCTTAACCCTCTTTCCTTCTAATCTTCTCTATTACTTACAAAGGCACCACCATCCTGCCAGTCACCCAGGCTTATCACCTAGGTGTCATCCTCAACTCCTCACTCTCTCTCACCCCACATATGAATCTCACCGCAAGTCATGTTGTTTCTACTTTCACAGTTCAGTATCTCTTGTCTATATCTTTGCCACTACTTTCACAGCCGCCACCCAAGTTCGAGCTTTATCATCTTTCAGTTGAACTCTTGCAGTAGCCTTCTAATTATTTTTCCTGTCTCATATTTCTCCCCACTCCTTTCCATCCTCCACTCAGCTGCCAAAGTGATTGTCCTAAAATTCAGGTTTGACTGCATCACAAGCCCCACCACTACCCCACCACCCCACACACACATTGAATACACTTCAATAGTTCACTGTTAAACATATTATTATTTTTATTATGTATAATATATATTATATTATTATGAATATATTATTATTATTAAATATAAATTCATTGCTGTGCATGTAAAGCTCTTCATAACCTGGCTCCCCCCTTTCAATATTCTTAGCCATTACTCCCCTCCCTACACTCAGATACAGCTATACTTTCTATTCTACACACACTACATACCATCTCCCATGTTAGTGGCTTTGCAGAGGCTCTTTTCCATGCTCTCCTTCCTCACCTCCTCATCTTAACATCCCTGGCTTCCTTTAAGACTCTGATCAAATCCCACCTTCTATTAGACACCTTTCTCAGCTGCTTTCCTTCTTTCCACCTTTCCTATCTTTCCTTCTAACTGCTAGTAGTAACTTCTCAGAGTCTGATATAGAGTAAGTTCTTAATAAAAGCTTGTTGACTGATTGACTGTTGTCGCTATCTGGCCTGGTGAACTTCCCCCAAACTTCTTTATCTTCTTATTCTTGTCATTCCTTCACAAGTAAAGCAAAGCAAATGCTGACTGAATCCTAAGAAGATAACCTAAGATAAGATTACGTGGAAACATGAACTACTTCATTTGGGGAATTTATTCCATATGTTTTCATTTGTGTAGGTATATGTATGATTGGATACAAATTAGCATTATCCACTTCTGTCAACTTCCCTTGTTTGAGTCTTTTTCTTAATCACTAGCCTTCAAATCATAAAATTTGAGAGCTAGCAGTACTTTAAGAAATCATCCAATTCATCACCCACTTCTAGGTATAACTAGAGGTGGAGTATTTGAAATGGCTATCATAGACCATCATTCCTCAAGACACACTCAGGAATCAGCGAAGTGATTAATAAATGCCAGTAGTTGGGAGCAAAAATGCATCACTGCTGCTTTAAAATCACCTTGTCATTTCCTTATCTTTCTCCTTTTCATTGATGAGAAGTGTTCAGGAAATTAATTCAGAATAAATTCTCTTACTTTAGCTGTCAAATTGTATGTGTTACTACATAGAATGGGAAAAATAGCATATGACCATCTGAATAACTTTCTGAAAGAGGATGTGACAGATGGAGAAAAATGTAAGAGAGAAAAAAAAGAAACCAAAACACCAGTCTTCCACTTGTGAAAAGATTGAAACTTACAAAATAATGGTCTTACCATACATAGTTAGAGAAATCTCTTTGATCAAATAACATAAAGCAACTTCCAAAATATCTGATCAAAAACATCTAACTAAAAGGAAGTTTCAAAATGATCTAGTCATTTGAGGAACCTCCCCCCATTTGAGGAAACTGAGGCTCAAAAAGGTAATACCTAGGGTCACACAGATAAACAACAGCATGCTAGGATTTGAACACAGTTCCCCTGACTTGAAATCCAACTTTCCACCATACCATGATGATTATTCATGAATAATTAAATAAAACATCTCTTCATAAATCAAGGGATCAGTAATTTAGTGACCTATTCATTACACTTAAGTACCAATAGAGGTACTCTGTCCACCACAGCTATTTGCTTTGATTACCTAATCCTTTAAATCCCAAGCTGTTTTCAGTTGCGGGAAAACATTTTGAAGTTTGATCCTAGTTTGTTTGTTTGTTTGTCTTCAATGAAAAGACTCTGGTCAATGAAACTACTTTCACAAATTCTCAGAAAATTGTAGAATCCCCAGGAGCTATACGTTTAAGGTTAACTAGGTACCAAAATTGTTGTTCATCCTTCATTCCTGAAGAGGACCATGACATCAGGAACGTGATGCCATGACTTACAAGTGAATTGGATTTAAGTGAGGTAGGATTGTGCAAAGTCAACAGCCTCATTTTCTCCTCTAGAGCCATCTGGGTCCAGTGGCAAGACATAGATTAGAACAACTGAAGATGGCTCTCGGTTGCAGTGGGAGACTTTTTAAGGTAAGGTCTTTCCTAGGTCTCAGTTTGACTGAGGCACCAACACCTACTCAGTGATTAAGGTTAGGTAAGAAATGACACAAAGAATGGTCTCTTTTACCTAGTGAAAAAAGAATTCTGGGAGGGGAAGACCCTCAGGGTTTCTGGCTAAAACAGAAGCAATTGCTATTTATACTCACTCTGAGACTTGAGGGCCCAAACAATGACCTAGTGAGACTTGGGCTCAGAGCTATTGTTGGCCAATCAATGAGTGTCAGAGTGATTTGGGTTTTAGGCATGGTAACTAAGCTGCCTAAGGATGGACAAAGTTAAGCACCCTGTTAACAAAACCTAAATTCCCTCTTCACATCGTTCTTCCCCATAGGATCAGCCACGTCTGTCCATCAATACTAATCATTAGCCAATGAGATAGCAGCTACAAGTACTACACACTAATTTGAGGCAGGAGCACCTGAGAAAACATGCACATACCAAAAAAATCCAGTTTATTTATCTTAATGTGACTGAATCCAATTTTCAATAAAAGTGTTTCTGGCATCTTAGCAGCACTTTGTAGGTAAATCTTCCTGATTCCCCTAGCACCCTTCACTGAGTTCCTGTGACCTGCCTAGCCTTCTAACCAATGGTCACCATACACTTTGGTGTATAGCAAACCTGTTTTAACTCAAGCTGGCTGATTATATTTGTTGTTGTTGTTCCAGTGTGGCAGTTTCCTCCATATCAGATGAGGATTCCCCTCTATAACTTGGGTCTTAGCAAGCTTCCAGAGATATTGTGACTATGTTGAAGTAATTTGCCCATGATTACACAGCTGTGGGTCAGAGGCAGGACTTAAATCCAGGTTTTCCTAATAAGAGCTATTTTTTCACCATTCCACACTGCCTCATACCTGTGGGGGTATGCCCCTAGAGGTTCTAGGAGAGTATTTGTGTGGATCCAGACTTGGATTTCACTAGCATAGGGAACTCTCAATTAAGGAACCTCCCTCTATCAAGAAAAATCAGCAACTACTCTGCAATTTCCAGTCTAAGAGGTGTTACATGGGGCACTGAGAGGTTAAGTTGCCTTAGGTCACATGGCCAATATATATGTCAGAGGACAGATCCAAATATTTCTACCAAAGTTTTTCCTCTGTGTCTATTTTGGAAACTTTCCATTATAAAATTGGGGGATTATAAGATCACTTACAATCTTCCTTAAATACATCCTTATAATTCATAGTTAAATTTTCATACTGATTTTCAAGTTTGTTTTAAATAACAAATTAGAAGGTTAAACAAAACCACCATTCACCAACAGGTCAGTAGAGGCTGTGGATATATTCCTTCCCCAGTTATGATTTTGTAATATCTATAAAAGCTGTGCAATTTTATATAATTTTATATATTCAAATGAAGTCCAGAGAAACTGAGTTCTTTCCATTTTATCTCATTATTTGATATCTCTAACATAACATTTCATTATGTTAGCCATGTGGGCACTCTTGGGTAAACACTTCACCTCAACTTCTCATCCTATGTGATTGTTGTTCAGACCCCCCATAAATTATCTACTAATGAATCTACTCAATGCATTGTAGTCCTTCCTTTAAGTCTTTTCACATTTTGTTTCCTTCAAAGTTCAGCTCAAGTTCCACTTTCTACATGAAGCATTCCCCCAATCCCCCACCTGCTGGTAGTTCCATCGCTGCAAAAATTATCTGCTGCATGTGGGGGACAGCCCTCATTACAAATGCAAATAAAGTTATACATGGAGAGTCAGCAAAACTCCCTCAATTAAAATAGTCAGTGTTAGCGCTACACTGTCAAAATTAAATACCACATGCATTCTTTCTGTGAATAACCAATAAATTATTTTTTTGGAGGGAAGAGTGATACTTAGTAAAGTGGTCTGCTTAGTTTTTTGAGGGGAAAGTGTCCGGGGTGTCAAAACAAGTTATATGAATAAAAAAGAGACAGAATTTTATACACATGAGAAACTATATTTGCCTTTTCTGAATTAAAATATTGCTAGGGTTGCTATATGGCAGCAAGATGTGCATCCAAAGAACTGCCTATGAAGAACGAAAGATGTATATCACATAGGAGCAATAGAAAAGTACAAACTGGTTTGAGCAGGTTGCCACAAATAACTAACAAGGAATGCCTAAGAAGTAGAGAGCATCATCATGGAATTATATGATAGGAAGGAGCTAGGTCTGGGCACATAGCAAGAGTAAGGGATGATACTTGTCTAATTTCCTCAAGATGGTAGGAGAAAATAAGGTCCTCAGTACATTGCAGAGAGTTTTGGGAGAACATAGACTAGAATTTATAGTAACGCTTCCACATCGCAGCATTAGAGGCACGGCACACCCGCAATCTGGAACATCGGAGTAAAAGATCTTGGCCCTTCTTTCATCCCAGAGACGTCTGATTTTTTTTCTTTTATGGGGTGTTTAGAGTACCTTATTGTAAAATTTGAGTTAAGTATTTGGTCATAGGCTCTGTGTCATCTGCTGGCCTTCATATGTCATCTGCAGCTTCTGCAAAATTCCCAAAAAGTTTCTATTTAATTTCTTATGCCGACCCATGATACAGCAACTGCGATTTGGAAAACTGCAATGTGGAAGGGATAACTGCAGTAGGAAAGGCAGGCATGGGTGGGTTGCAATATATATCATTGAAGCAAACTCCCAAATGATGAGATCACAGATCTATTTGAATATTTGAAGAAGCTAGACTTAAGATTCATTATCAGCTCTTCTTAAACTGTGGGTCACAACACCATATGGAGTTATGAAAAAACTTGACAACAGTAAAGAATTTCTGAATGCACAACGACCAAAAATTAATTCAAAATCAAATGCATAATGCATCTGAGGTGTTTCCAGCAGCACTTGCCCGTGATGCATCAGGCTACTTCACTGCATCCTAGGTTCTGAACACAAAGCATGCACACTTTGCACTGTGCATGCCCTCAGACCATGCAATGCCAACAACCTCTACCCAAACAGGAAAAGGGTCACGAGTGGAAAAAATTTAAGAAGCCCTCCTTGTTGTTCACTAGTATTGAATGAGATAGCATTTTAAAATGCTTCACAAATACTAAAGTTCCATATGTCTTAGTTATTCTTGTGGCTAATTACAATGGCTTTCTATTTTCCTTTGCACAAACTGTCCCCCATGCCTATAATTCCCTGCGTACTGTTCTGCCTCTTAAAATCCCTAGCTAACTTCAAGCCCTTGTCATCTCTCACAAGAAGCTTTTCTCATTCCTTCATGTATTAAGACTCCCTCCAGTTCTTCAAAATTGCAGTCTTTATTTTCTGTACAAGTGACCCTGGGAAAGTCACTTAACTTCTCATTGTCTCAGTCAACTCTCTGAGACTATAAGTAAATATATACATATGGGTATAATTTAAATTTTTCAGGATGAGCATTTATACATCAGAAATAGGCAAATGCTACAAATCTGGTCCTCATTTATTGTTTTGCCAATTGTCTAACCTAAGATCAGAGAGAAAACAATAATAATGAAGATTAAACTTATAAGTTTGTCATGTGCACATTTTTTTTCCAGGAGAGCTAATATTTCAAAATCTCCAGCACTCCCCAGATGTGTATATGTGTATGTGCTTATGTGTGTATGTGTGTGCACATACATGTATGTATATATGTACACATGTGTGCATACGAGCACACGTGCATACACACACTTGCTGGAGTATATATGTGTGTGTATTTTATATATAAATATATATACATGTACATATACACATGCACACAGTGTTCTGAACCTATGATTTCAGTGGCACAGGGAACTGTCTGTAAGGAAATTCCCTCTACCAATTCAGATGAGCAACTGTTAAGACAATTTTATAGGGTAGTAAGAGTTTAAATGACTTTCCCAGGGTCATTCAAATACAAAGTAAATACAAAGAAATTTTGGCACCAGGATGGAGGAGGAAAGAGGAAGGGAATAGTGATAAATGGATATATACACAGATGTAGGTAGCTAGAAAAATAGAGAGCTAGATACATCCTGCATATATGTGTAAGTATTATGTATATGCATTTATGTATAGACATGTAAATATAGACATATCATATTTACTTATCTATGTACATGCTGTTTTTTAACTTTGAATCCTCAATCCAAGCAGAGTGCCTGGTATATAGTAGATACCTAATAAATGCTTGTAGAATTATGAATGTCAATTGCGATTTTTTTTTAATTTAGTATCTTTTTTCCATGGGCTACCTTGATCAAAGAATTCATCTACAGATTATGAGCATCTGTATATTTAGTTAAACTGATCCTTGGACAGTAGACAAGTTAGAATCATATAATATTCCTGGACAAATAGAACAACAGAGATAAGTTATTCAAAAACCCTCTGGTTGTGAATATCAAATGAGACATAAAACAAAGTGATGTTTGCTGAATTTGTTTGCTGAAAAGATTTCCCTGTAGTTGAAGACCTTCAGATGTTCCTCAACAAATACTATTTATTAAGCACCTACTATGTTTAAAACACCATGCCCCAGAATATTACCTGGTCTCTGCAATGAAAATTACAAATGGTCAAACAAGTTTGACCTAATAACTCACACAGGGAAAAAAAGGGTTAAAAACATCCATTGTCTGCACTATCCTATTCAATTTGATGGACAGTCAATTAAGCTGACTCATCAGTACATATGTCATAGAAAGAAATAGTAGGTAAATGGTATTGAATTAGCAGAAGCCTGTGTGATGGGCTTGATCCTTTTGCCATCATTTCTCCCAACTTGATTTTTATTTTTATCCCTTCTCTAGTAAATAATAATGTGGAGTAAGAGTTTGGTCAGACATTGAGATGCCAAGGTCATCCACATTATCCAGGGTCTTTACCATTCATCCTGACTTTTGTCCCGCCACTGAACTTCAACGACCCTGGAAGAGAGAGTGAGGCTGATGACTTTGTGCAGCTCTGGCTCACTTAAATTCAATTCACACATGAGTCAAGACATCACCCCCATGATGTCATTGGTCCTCTTCAAAAACGAAGGACAAACAACAACAATTAATCAATAATCTGATTTCCCCAGACTGCTGATGCTGAAATGTCTCTTTTAATGATACCTAGTTGTTTCCTCTCTGTTATGATATCGCAATTTCATTTTTTGTTATGGTATTCTGTGCTCGTATGTCTGGGGCTTTCTGATTTTCTTCTTGAAGAAAATGTTTGTAGTATGTAGTCATCTCATTTTTCTTAATCCTAAACCATATTTTCCAACATATTTTTTACCCCTTCTGCCCAAGTCCCACTTTTATATTAAAGTTACTAAGTATCAATGAACATGTGCAATTCAATTTCAATTCAATAAGAATTTAGTGACTGCCTACTGTTGCCAAGTGCTGTGTTAGGTAGTGGGGACACAAAACAAAATGATGGAGTCTGTGTCCTCAAGAAACCATTCTGTTGCATGGAGGTGACATATGTGCATGTGTGAATGTACATGCACAGATATAGATGTAGGTATAGATACTGTTGTTCAGTCATTTCAGTCATGTCTGACTATGACCCCATTTGGGGTTTTCTTGGCAAAGATACTGGAGTGGTTCACCATTTCCTTCTCCAGCTCATTTTACAGATGAGGAAACTGAGGCAAATAGGGTTAAATGACTTGCCTAGGGTCACATAGCTAGTAAATGTCTAAGGCTGGATTTGAACTCAGGTAGACGAGTCTTCCTGAATCCAGACCCAGCATTTTATGTACTGTGCCCAGACATAAATAGATATGTTGCAAAATAATTGGGAAGGTGAAAATAACAACTGGGAGAATTATGAAAGACTTTTTATAGAAATTAGCACTTAGTCTGAAACTTGAAGTGAGTCAGGGTTCTAAGAGGAAGAGTTGAGGAGGAGGATAATTAGAGAAATAAGGGATGTCTTCTTCAAAGTCAAGGAGGCAGGAAAAGGAATTTCATGTGCAAGAAACAGCATGTATGGTAGTTTGGCTAGAACGCAGAGCACAAGATGGGGAGTAATGTGTAATGAGAATGGAAAGGTAGGCTCAAGCCAGACTGTAAAGGGCTTTAAAAGGCAAATACATGAGTTTGTATTTTATCCTAGAATTAAGAGGGAGCCAATGAAGCTTCTTGAGCAAGAGAGTTACATGATCAGACTCATACTTTAGGTATATCCATTTGTCAGCTATGTTAGGAATGGGCTAAGGAGCACAAAGGTTGGATGAAGGGACACTGATTAGGAAACCACTACAAAAGTCCAATCTGGAGAGTCCTGTCTTCATATAATTTATCCTACTTTTCATCACCTTCAACAGATGTTGATGCATAAGCTACAATTTTCTTCATGGTGCTCTTTTTTATTTGTACTCATCATGAGCATTGCAATGGAATACGACCAACTGCTTCATCAAAGAATGTTTCTTATTGCCTTTAGATGAATGATGAAAAAACTTTGCAAAAAATCTTTTTTTTTCACTTTTCCAAGTCAAAACTATGAGCCATGCTCTCCTCTAGCTACTATTTTCTTAAGTCTTATTGATAGTAAGAATGTCAATAACAACATGATTCAGTTCCACTCGTTGGCCACTGGACAAAGATCTGCCATTTAAAGTACCCAGAGTTAAAGCAATGTTTATAGGTAATCTAAAAATTATGCAAGTATTAGTACCTCTTCCTTGATCTCTGCTACTCAGACACCATGATGGGAGAAGGGGAACTGATTCTCAAAAGAACAGGAGCCATTCTGTATTTTTCTGCCAAAACCAATAAAATCGTCACCTAGCAGTCAACCTACCGGTGATGAACATTTCTGTACTTTGTGAGACTAGTCAGGCACAGTCTGTTACCAGGACCAAATTTTATGCCTTTTCACTTTAGTATAAGCTTACAGAACTTGGGCTATGCTGGTTAAATCTTTGAGAACTCAGGGTCATCTCGATGACACACAGGCATTTGAGTGGAACTTCTCTGGGCCTATATTTCATTATCTGTAAAGTGAGAGGGTTTAAGTAGGTGGCCTCTGAGGTCCTGTTCTGCTTTAAATCTATAATCCTATAATCCATAGAGTATGCTTCTGCAGAGGCATCATGTAAGCCTAATTTAAATAGACATTTTATATCTTAACTCTAGACAGGGCAAAGAAATGCTCATCAAACAACTTAAGTAATATTGTTCCAATATTTTCATAGGCACTGTCATAGACACATCTTTTGCTTATGTGTTTTATTTGTTTATGATTTTATACAGTATGTATGTTATCCATTATTAGCATCAAATAATTAAATAAGAAGAATCTGCTTACTTTAGTCCTTACCTTAGAGAGGAAATGGCAATATTTCTAAGATAAATCTTAATAAATATCTATTGATAGAACACTTGTCATGTGTTTTCTAAATCTACAATCTTCATCTTTCTCTGAGCTAGTAGTAATAAACAATACCCTTTTCCTTTCACACACTTGTTAAATCAAAAAGAGGGAAGACAAAGGAGGTAATATTTGAGGGCATGACTAAAACTTTTGAACACTTCTGTTTTGCATTTCTTTCTCTATCTTTTTTTAAGAACTATTCTTTTCAAATCAGTTCCAGGCAGACAAGTGACCAAATTTCAAACACCACTATTACCACTGACATTAATGGACTCTATTACTAGGCCTAAAAGGGAAAGGAAGAGTAACAAGAGAATAATTTAAACCCATTCCCCAGAGGGTATTTCTATCTTGAGCGGAGAACAACTTTGAAGAATACAAGGTCTCGTAAGCTTTTGAAAAAGTACTCTGGTAAACCCAAAAGATCTCATTTCTTGTATTTTCAGTATCAGTGTTTAATAAATGTAATGAGTCAGTCCATACAACAAAGTATTTTCTCTCTACTGAAACAATATTGGGTAGTAAACAAAACAAATAAGTGATAATTTTCTGTATCTAATTCCTCTAGAAGAAATTATATCCCATGTATAATGCCACATTTCATTGCATAATGACTTTCAGGAGTGTAGTATAATTTTACAACATTAACAGCTATTAATTTATCTTGAAAAAAGAAACAAAAACTATTCCTTTAACTGAGTCCTCTAAGCCCCATGTGTAAATTAGAAACCTCTAAAACTCACATCCAGAGGTTTGGTTTCATAATAGTTTACACCCATTCTAATAATAAAAATTTGATAAGAAATTAAATGAATAGCTTGAATTTCATTATGTATACATCAATTTCTTTTTTATTAGAAATCTTTCACAAAAGGTATTAGGTAATTAGGCTGTTATATTGTAACTCATGCATATCAAATATCTCAGCCGAGAAGGTTAATTGAAGCTCCCTCTTCATCATTGTAAATGTCTTGAAGCTGCTTTGTCTGGGTCAAATTGAAACAAAAGAAATTCCCAATAAATGCTCTGAGAGAATTAATGACATAGTACCAGTAACCACGTAAACCGTATTTCTTTATGTATTTAAAGTATTTAATGTATTTAACTATTTCACTAATCATTTGTTTTCATGTCTTATGTTATATTGAGCATAACATTGTCATATATACAGCACACAAATTTATGGGCCTACTTTTTATTTTCTTAATAATAAAACTTCAAGCGAGAACGAAAATATCAAGCTTATCTCTGCTAGCACAACTGCATAGCAGTTGTTGCCCTTGCTTCCTTATAAGTAATCTGAGTTTTATTCCAAGGTTATTTGAATCTCACAAAAAAAGTGTGCTTTTTTATTGTACTGTGATAAAATAGTGTATCATAATGCAGCATTTGCTCCCCTTTGCATTATTTGATCACAGGAATTTCTTATTTACAATTAACTAGCTCATTAGCTATTTTACTCAAGCTAATTAATTTGTTTGAAAATAAACTACAATCATAAAATGTGGATCAACAGCTAAAATGGCCTATTCTTAGAACTTTTTGCAATCTATTCTCTACTTGTACATGTATGTCATAGGCATAAACAGTACATTTCATTTGGGTGAGTACCCAGGTTAAGATGAACATTTATCAAATACTCTTTCGCAAAGGGTATCATTTTCATTCACCAAACAATCTAATTCTTTAAACAATCTAAAGAAATTGAAGCATAACTAAACAAACATTTTTTTTACTTTATACAATTCATACCTTAGAATTAAAAGCATATATCATACAATTAAAGTGTTAAGCCATTTTTTGAGATATTAGTGTATATTTGGTCACACATGAAGCATAATGAGCATATGTGTGTGTGTGTGTGAGAGAGAGAGAGAGAGAGAGAGAGAGGGAGAGAGAGAGTGAGATGGGTCTATGTTATTAATAGCATATGCAAAAGAAAAAATATTTTGCTGGAGAGAATGGAGTCATCAATTTGCACCTTTAAAATTATTTTCTTTTCAATATGTCCTTATTTCCTACTGTTTCGTTTACTATATTTGTATCCATAGCGCCCAGCACAGAAACTGGCACATAAAAGGCATTTAACAAATATCTGTTGATTGATTCAATTATTGATTAAATTATGTCAAACATCTACTATTTGTTGATGTTACAATATATGATAAATGAAGAATAAGAATTGCCGTGGGATAAAAAAGTGACTACAAGATAATCTTTGCAATATACTTTCATTTTACACCAAACTTTATAGCAATAAACATAAGAAAAAAAGGAGAGAATTCAAAATTTCCTTCTGAAGAAATAAATCCCTACCCACTTCAAAAAAGCAATGCTAATAACTGGTGAAACCAATCCATTTGTAAGAACTTGGCAAATGCAACCTGCCATATCAATTTCTAAAAATAAATGATTATTGCCAAATTTGTATAAACACTACAGAATCATCCCTAAGACCATGTATTCTTTTTCTTGTTTTTTTTTTTTTCTGAGACCAGGCCTTTTTTTCAAATGTTGGTGATTACAGAAGGACTCTTTCTTGGAGAGTAAGAAACTAAAAGAAAATGAGTCCTAATTAGCAACAAGAAAGCCCTCTGTCAGACACTACACAACAGTTCACATAGAGACGTTTCATTCATGATTTACATTTGTTAAATTCGAAGAGCATCTATTTTCAAGAGGCTTTGTTGTCAAGGTTTATTTATGAAGATGTGACTTGTTCGTCAATGGAAATTCAAGCATTTTTTTTTGTGTGTGAGAGTTAATCCACCAGGGCCAGAAGTGAATTTTTATTGGAAGGTCCTGTCAAAGCCAATTTGAATGATGGTTGCACTTTTCATCAGCATAATCCATACTCCCCATTTCTATTGGTTAGGTATAATTCATTGTCACAGCCACACAGCACTCCCTCTCCTAGGCTGACAGGGAAGGAATATGTCTTACAAAGAAAGGATGCTCCCATATCTACTGCTGGAGCCATTTGCAAGCAAGTACAGTTGATGTATAGGCTGATGTTCACAAATTATCTAGTCAGAGCCTTCCTTAGAAACACCTGTATATTGTAACTCACTTCAGAATTTACAGCTTGTCAGAAAAGCACATGCCCTACTGTGCTGTGTCAATCATTGCCTGAAACCCTTTACTCACAGCCTTCCAGCTATTTCTCACACCACTGGAGGAAGTTTGACATCTCATAAAATTTAAAAATGAATTTGTGTCATAAAGAGGGGAGGGGGGAAGAAGAGACTGAAAGTGCTGCTTATTAAACAAAGATAACATCTGTCAGATTTCCATGTGAAGCCCACTCACTTATTTTATATTTTAATGATAGAAAATCTACTTCTTGGTCAGAAGTCTAGCTTCTTGTTTGCATTTGGCTTTTACTCCTGTAATGATGAAATTGATGTCAAAGGATCTATCCCATTACAGGATAAAATCCAATCTAGATTAGTGAATTGGCAAGTGCCAAGTGGTAACAGCAGATGTATCCTTTACTCGAGGTGCTCCTGCCAAAATTACCTCTGTATTTTGAAGGATTTGTGATCTCATCGGCATGGCTACTCACCCTGTTGGTTCAGATCTCAACTCATCCATTCTTTCTCAGCCTGTACCACTCTTGTCTAGGTTCCTTCATAAATCCTTCCCAGGAAGCTGGGAAAATTTCTCTACGTTTCTTGACATCATGTCAATGCCAATGGATCACGCAGGTTGTCTATCACTCATCCTTCATTCTCACCCCATGACCATCTCAACATTGTTTCCTGTCGTACATCTCAGTGACATCCTGTTTTCTTTTGCACTGTTCCTCAATGGAAATATGTTCTTCTCTGCTTTCCTTGGTCTTTGGATGGTAATTCAGCTTTCATCTTTGTACTTAAAAGCTTTGTAGTGCCTCTTTTTTCTTTCTTCTTCCTTCACAGACTTGAGTTCATTATAATGTTATTTTAATTATTATTATCAATCATAATGAAAATTACTCATATACATGTAATGTATGCTGTGAGATACTATATATAATATCATTTACAGGTGAGGAAATTGAGGCTAAAGGGAAGGGACGTAATTTGACTTGTCACAGAGATATTGTCATAGAAGGAGTCTAAATGCAAATTCTTTGATTTCAATTCCAGATTTCTTTATATTATGCCATGCTCATTGTTTTTTTTTGTTAGGCAATGGTGTTAGGTGACTTGCCCAGGTCACACAGCTAGTAAATGTCAAGTGTCTGAGGCCGCATTTGAACTCAGGTCTTCCTGACTCCAGGGCCAGTATTCTATCCACTGTGCCACCAACCTGCCCCCACTCCCTCATTTTCAATAGAAAAATGCTATTTTATTGTTTAAGGGTAAACAATCTGCTTAGGTATTGGTGATCATTAGAATGGACTTGTCAGGGCAGGATGCCCGAACTGTGAAAAAAGCTTTGTGGGTTTGATAAACTTGTGTACAGAGTTTCTTGCACATAACCTAGTGTCTCAAAAAGTGGTACCACATTATTATTGATCCTCTACACCCTATGCACCAAATTAAGCCAATAAAACTATTGGCCCAGAAGTTCAGGTCAGGGGATGGAAGTCAGAGACTTACCAAGGTTAAGAGGAAGACAAAAAGGCAGGAGGTCATCAAAATGGCAAGTCAACTTACTACCTTAAAATATACTTTATCTCTGAAGAGATCTTAGAGATCAAGACAGGCAAGGACTCTAGTCTATCAGGTCATTTGAAAGTATGGCACAAGGATGAAAAACGAACCTCAGTGACCGATTCTTGGGCAAAGGTTGCAAGACCACCGCTTTCTTTTATACATCCTAATTCAATAGAATGTGATCTCAAAACCTAGGTCCAAAGGATGAGAAATGTTACTGCAGTTAGTTAAGGAAAAAGGTGAATGGAGCAGCAATTGTAAGAGGGTCCCTCAAATAAGCTCTGGAACTTCAATAGAGTAAAGGCAGCCAAGTCTGTCAACTGTCATAAAGGGACAATTTGAGTTCTTAAATCTCTCTCACTGAAAGATTCCCATCTCATAATCAACAGGTAAAGGTGCTTTTGTATTTGAAGACTAAAAAACCAAGTAAGCTAAGCAAGGATGTGAACCTATTATTCCTAGAAGCCCAAGCTGGCTCATATCAGACCCTTACCACAATAGCATCTCGGTAATGGCATTAAGCCATGGAGCAGGAAGGATTAGTGGGTACCCCTCTTAGAGCACCATAAGGAAGGAAGCAGTATAAACCTGACTCAGCCTCGTCTTCCTCTCTGAGCCATCGGTTTAGTGAAGAAAAACCTCTAATGCTCCCAACTGCAAAGAGAGAGAGCTTTGATTTCTGGGGCTCTCTCCTGCCAAGAAAGAAGGGAAGAGATCGAGAAAAAGTAATGTTAAGCCTTAAAAAGACAGAAATGTATAATTAAGAGGGTGTGGCAGGATTGCCACCTCTCTGAGGGGATGCGTTCTTGGCTCTCTCCTGCTGGCTTACTGTTGAGCCATTCCTAAAATACTCTGCTCATTTGTTTCTTTTGCCTTCCAAATCCTGGTTACAAAGAAGCTTTCGTTCCATGTGAGATAAGAAAACCACGCCATCATATGTCACAAATTTTCCATTTCTTTGATGAGTCTGTTAATCTATTTATAAATAAGTAAAATTAAGTCATCCTACCACAAGGCAAGTGGTTTAACACATGTTATTTCTAAATATATCAATGCTTAAAACATGATTTATGAGGAACTACAATATAACAAATCAGAGTGGGCAGTCAGTGGCAAAGACAGTGAGCAGGGATGCCTGTTTTATTTTGGTTTTACAGATCTGTAGTGTGAAGGTATCTTGCCTATTTCTTTTTAAGCAGGTGACTGAGGAAAAAAGAATGTGCCAGGCCCTATCAAACCAGCTGTTTATAGGAATCTCTCCGTGAATCTAGCTACCCACTTCAGAGCATTAAGTGACTGACATATTCTCATGTATTTTTTGGTCATGCTTCAAGCCTGAAATTATATGCTGAAAAAACAGAATTAGTTGAATCACTGGGAAATAAAAGCAATGGAAAGAAATAATCGGATATTGCTGATGGGAGGTTACAAAGCCAACTGCAGATTCTCAATATAGCCTGATTTCTTTGATTTTCCTGTCTTTGGATTTTCATTACACTCTTTAACTTAGTGAAAACTGTATCCTGGGCACCCATGAGGACAATTCATCCTTTTCTATTGTCTAGTGTCCTGTTTCACTTGAAAATAGAAAACAACTTCTTAAAAAAAAAAAAGAAAAGAAATATGGGGGCTAATAGTTATCTTACCCCCTGAACATACTTTATCTCTGAATGGGTTTTCATTCTTCTCACCAGTGAAATATAAATGATAACTGCACTTATATTTCAAATTTTCTGAATATAGTTTAAAAATTATATGAATAAACCTAATAAATTTACTCTGAAGACAATGAAAGTACAGTCCTAAAGCCTTACTCTTCTATTAACACGTGCTGACATTCTACGTAGCATACGGTACATTTCTGTGGGTAAAGAGCAAGGAAAAAACATCAGAAATCATCGAGTTTGTTGCTCCTTCCCACTACCACCACCACCATTTTACAGATGAATAAACTGAGTTCTAGAGATGTGAAAGGACTTGTCTGAGGCCAAATAGTCAGAGGTAGGATTAGATCCATTTCCACTGACTACAAATTCAGTTCTCTTTCTACTATACTACACCATCTTCCTATCCTTTTTTTTCTACATAGCTAGAACACAGTTCCATCTTTTACTTAAGGTATAGCGATTAAAAGGATGTATTTTTGTTTATTTGTTTTTGAGATTGGGTATCCCTGTGTCCCCCAAGCTGGAAGGACAGGTTAATCCCACTGGTGACCTGCATGAAAGCTTTGACCTGTTCTCCATAAGAGTTGACTCATTTTACCTATCCTTAGGTATCACAGTGGTCTGCTGCTCCAGGGAATCACCACATTGGTGCTAGATTTCATGGGGACACTCAGTCTGCTTTAACCATTCTGCAGCTCTGAAATCACTATCAATAAAGCAATCTATCACCTTCAACTTTCTCCAGTAGCAAGGATTACTGACTTGCATCACCATGTCTCGCTTATGTTTTTATTTGCACAAATTGTTCAAAGTATCCCTTGCTTTTGGATAAAATTTATTTAACAGTTCACCAAACATTGACTCAACACCTACTATGTGTTTTTAGGGACTTGGGATAGGAAAACTCAAATGAAGTGGGCCCTTTTCCCACAAAGTTTCTATTCATAGGCTCAGACTAGAAGCTGAAAAAAATACGTAAGAGATTATCTAGTCACTGAAACAAAGAATCTCAGAGTTATATGGGATCTCAGAGTTAAAAAAAAAAGTTGACACGGTGGATAGAGTGCTGGAATCAGGATGACTGGAGTTTAAATCCCACCTTAGACACTCACTAGCCATGTGATCATCTCTGTAAGCCTCAATTTCCCCAACTATAAAATGAGAATAATAATGGCATCTATTTCACACAGTTATTATGAGGATCAAATGAGATAATTTTTTTTTTGTGAAGTGCTTTGCAAACCTGAAAGTACCATATAAATGTTAGCTCAGAGGCCAGCTAATCCAGCCTGTATCCTTACTCTCTACAATGCCCTCTACAATATCCTCAGCATTATCTACCTTTATACATCATGCTTTACTATCATATGAGCATGAAAATTTAAATAAATATAAGCCTCAAATAATAAGTATTTATCCATCCTATTATAATGGGGAGGAGGGCAGTTTTCTACTATAACCTGGTGGTGCCTGTGCTATCTTCATGTCCAATATGGGAGAAAGAAAATACATTCTTGGCTCAAAACTCTTCCCTAACTCAGGAAGCAAAAAGTATGTCTCTCCCTATAATCTTTCATTCTTTGGTTGGTTTTCTGAACCTGAATATCAAAAAGACACAACTGTATTTTGTTCATAGATTTATAATAGAAAGAGACCACAGAACATTTCTGATAGGCAACATGCCATAATGGTTAGAGCACTGGACTTAGATCTGAATTCAAATCCCAGATGTGTGTTCTTGGAAAAGTCATTTAACCTTCCTGGGCATCAGTTCCTCATTGTAAAAAGTGAGGATTGATTTCTATAACACTCTGAAGATCTAAAATCTATAATTTTGTCCAGACCCTTCTTTCAGAGATGAGGTAACTAAGACTCAAAAAGATTAACTGATTTAATACAAAGTCACCGAGATAATAAATAGCGGAGCCAGGATTCGAGCCCAGATCCCCTCACACTACACCTTGTACTTGTTCCTTGTACTCTCCTCATAGCCTTCACATGCAAAATATCTTTTTTTTTTTTTAGGCAATTAGCATCAAGTGACTTGCCCAGGGTCACACAGCTAGCGTCAAGTGTTTGGTCTGAGGCCGGATTTGAACTCAGGTCCTCCTGACTTCAGGGCTGGTGCTCTATCCACTGCACCACCTAGCTGCCCCTGCAAAATATCTTAAAGCTTTGATAAGCCTTAAGGAGGTACCAAAACACTGATGGGGGATTACCACAAACAATGAATCTTCTGCTAGTATTCCTTTGGTCACAGAAAACCCCCTCTTCTCCTTAATAGTATGTTTTAAATGTTCATTTAAATGTTCATATAGCTCTCTGTGCCCTGAAATAAGAATGAGTGGGGATTTCAGCAAGGAGACTCCATATGCTTTCATTATTATTTTCCTCAGTGATTAGAGTTGTGGTATTATGTGATATGATAAATGTAGGTGACCCCTCAAGGATCACAAATAGGCTGTTGAAATATTGAACCTGCAGTCTTAAGTTCTGGAATTGTTAGCACTAAATAAATCACCCACAATGCAATAGGTCATTATGCTTTCTGATAAATAAACCCAAGGAACATAAACATTTCTTAAGCCTACCACAGAGACTCTCCTGTCATTCAGATATATGAGACAAAGAACACCACCATGAAAATATCTTGTACCACAATGACACATCCAAACAAAGTTTATTATGGCATAATAACCCAAACAAAGATGTGTTGCCTATCCAAACAAGGTATTCACTTTAGTTCTCATGAGGCATTTTCCAAATACATTTCTGATGTATAATTTCAAATTAATTTGATAGCAGACTTACTTATTCAGAAAAGAAAGCCATCAGAACTTCTTTCACATCATTTCCCATTTGATCATAAATTCCTTAATGTCAGAGATCATATCTTCTGTTTCTTTCCATAACATTACCTGTAAACTCTAAGTAGATACTCTATAGGGTCTTTGCTACACAAAGTCTTGGCATTCCATGAAAAGTGAAAATTTTATTCACCATGTAGGTGTTTGTTTTACATCAAGCATTTATAACCTTAGGCACAGGACCCCAAATAGGCATAAGATGTGATATTCAATGACCCATGGCTCACTGTCACTACCAGAACCCTAAGGAATAAAAATACTATAGTTGAGTTAGTACTCTCCAATTTCCTGGTAACCCTATTTCCTGTTCTCTAAGTGCCCAGTAGCCTTGAGCTGCCTTCTAGCTATATAAATCCCTGACTATGGCACCCCATCCAGATCTGCTCTCTCTTCAAGTGCCTATGCCTCAAAATCATTACTGTCCCCCTATCAAAACCCCAATTTCTTTGGGGCAAATGAACTCAGTTAAGTTTTAAGTAAAAAGAAATCTGATTATGTGATTAAAGAAAACTTTCCCAGGGTTTAAAAGAGGAGCATGCTAGTTCACATGAATATCCCCTTGGTGTGATATTGGTGAAAGACTTTTAAACTGGAAGGTTTTATGAGTGCCCTGTCTCACTCTGGGTCACTGATCTTCTTTATGCCAAAATGAGAATTAGTCCACTTTTGAAAGGTTGTCAATTGTTGGTCCATCCAAAGCCAAGCATCTGGTTATTTCAAAAGCTATCTCCTTGAGTACTACAGTCAGCATGACCATAATCATGAAAAAAATGACAACCTTTCATATTAAGGTAACCAGGCTGTGAAGCCTATTGTGTCATTGTTTACACACATGCCAAAACTTCTGGATGAAAAGTGAATAATTTAATGGCTCATCCTGATGTTAGGTTTATGTCCAAATGTGAAGTCTAGAATTATATAGAGAAAACACACAGAAATAAGTTGTTCACCTTTCCTCTATATGTTTTATCATTGTACATAAACACAGTCAAGACATGTCTGATTGGCAGGCTATGGTGATATGAATGGTGATAATTTTTCTCATTGACATGACAATAATGAACTATGGTTTTGAAAGAAGAGCATGTATGCTAACAACACAAAAGCAAGAAACATAAATCTTAAATCTCTTACCCTGTGCCCCACAAAGTCTCACTTCTTCAAAAAAAAAAAGGAAGGTAGTTATTCTATTTTAAAAGGTAATATCAAATGAAATGTTTAAAAGGCACTGGTCATTACTTTAAATAATACTTTATTTCTCTCCTCAAGGAATAAATTTCCAAAATGTCATATAAGAAAATGGAATTAGAATACCAGCTTTAAATTCTGACTTAGAGAAGAAGGATAGGGCTTCTTCATGAGAAGAAACCATTGCACTCCATAATACGTTTAAAGAATCACAGAATTTAAGAGTAGGAAGTGACCTCGGACATAATCTAGGCCAATTCATCAGTGTCATTTAGTTCAAAGATCAAAGTTTTTTAACAGTTTTAATTCTGAGGAAGTTTTTCCCTTAGGTTCAGTCAAAAATCTGCCTTTTTGCAACTGTCAGCTATTGCTCATAGTTCTACCCTATGACCTTATGGCTAAGCCAAAGAGCTCTCATCTTGCTTCCACATTTTGGTCCTTCAAATGCTTAAAGACAGCTATCAAGTTACCCTTTAGTCTTCTCTTTTCTAGGATAATAGTAATTATTATTAACATTTTATAACACTGTAAGGTTTGAGAAATATTTTTAAAATTTCTTATTCAGCTTATTCTCTCTTGGGTTTCTAGGTAGCACAGTGGATAAAGCACTGGGCCTTGAGTCAGGAAGATCTGAGTTTATATATAACCTCAGACATTAACTATGTAACCTTGGGCAAGTCAAGTCACCTCTGTCTGCTGTATCAGTTTCCTCAGCTAGAAGAAGGAGGAGGAAGAGGAGGAGGAGGAGGAGGAGATTATGACAATGGAAGAGGAAAAAGAGAAGGGAGATAAGAAGGTATATGAGAAGAAGAAGACAACATTATGACTATGAGAGACCTATTTCTGGAATAAATATTAACCACTTCATCAAGCAATAGTAAAGGCTAATAACATTGAATTTGTTTAATGTAATTGAGAGTAGCTTACCTCCAGATGGAACTTATGAAATCACTTAAGAACCAAGAGTAGAATCAAAACTCCCTCCATGAGGAACATCTAAATAAATTCAATCAACAATATGTTGACAAAAATTATCAAAAAAAAAGAAATTGTCACATATGAAAGGTACCTAGAATTCAAGGTTTTGACAGATGAGCTTTCATCTCATCTTGCTAAGATCTAAGCAACTAAACTACTTCTAATCATCTTCAAACCATGCTGGATATACTATGGCCCTCTTCCTCCTGGAAGAAACAAAGAATACAAAGTCACTCTCAAATAATGGACCCCTGCCTTCAAGACCCTGGGCTCTGACCGATGAGTTTGTACTTTATGCTACCCAGAACCAGAACAGTACACCACTTCCTAGCCATCTCCAAACAATACCATCTCCACGTAGTCACAGGTATACTCACCCCTCTTCCTATTTCTAACTCATTCTCATATATGTGTGGTTTTCCCTATTAGAATAGAAACTTCTTTAAAGCAGACCTTAAAGTAGACCTTACTGGAACTAGAGCACTGCTACAGATATTGCTTATAATTTCTCGGACAAAGCCTCAATCCATAAAAATTTATGATTAGCATTTTAATAGACATCACCATATTTAATAGTCAATAGGCAATAAACATTTATTAAGCTTCTACTATATGTCAGTCACATAGTTACGAATACTCATACAAACTATGTGGAATGAAAAGCTTTCAAAATATAGAGATCTGTTAACATCATGTTAGAAATTAAAACCATATTGCAATAGGATGTTACATATCCACATCATCTTCCTATCTGCTACTGAAGCTGTCTGTATGATATTTTCAATGGGTCTACAAAAATAAGTTTACATTCTAATACTTCTATTCAATTATACAAAGCACTTATACAATAATACATAAAAAGTTAATTTTATAATAATAATTGTAGTTAATGATCTGTCCCAATACCACTTCTATCTGAAGTTCATCCAAAAAATGAGAATGAGACACAACAACAATAGTAATAATAACAACCCCATGAAGTGATAACTAAGGTATCATTGTTCTCATCTTGCAGATGAAGAAATTGAGACATTCAGATATTGAGGCAGACTTTAGTTCTTTAATGATAATGATGCCCAGTTATAAGAACATCGAGAAACAAAGAATACAAAGTCACTCTCAAAGTTCTCTTTGTAAGAATGAGTTGTTTAGATAGAACACTGACCCTGGAATCAGGAGGACCTGAGTTCAAGTCCAGCCTCAGACACATAACACTCACTAGTTGTGTGACTCTGGGCAAGTCACTTAACCCCAATTACCTCACCAAACAAACAAACAAATAAACAAAAAGGAACTAGTTGTTAATGAACATTGTTGAGGTGAAAACCAGCATTGTCCATAATGTTCAGAAAAATTTAGACATGATTATAGCTAAATTTATCAAAATATATGCATTAACATATCAATGCTAGAACATTTTGTCCCAAGCTAATTCTATTTTACTAGTTTTAACATCGTCCCTATCCTTATCGTGTTTTTTTAAAAGATTTACTAAGCACTCTCAAGTGTAAGTCACTGCACAGAGCTAAAACAAGCAGAAGCTTGTTTTATCAAGTTATAACTTGATAGTATGAATGTTTTTATCTAATTTTTTTTTATATTGTGGCTTCTAAGCTATTCCTAATTTCTCTAAACTATATTTTTGGTGAATTTCCTCTCTTTCAAAAATTGTTGCATAAGCTACCCCAAATCAGTGCCCTATCCAAAGTGTATCTTGGCAAAGATGTCTTATTTGGCATGCAATAAGAACTGTGGTTCGAAAAGCACAGAAACCCTTTCAAGAGATCTATCATATTTTGCTTAAGCAATTTTTTGCAATTATGAGATATTTTGGCTTGGAACTTAATTACATAGGAGGAGCAGATGAACTATGATATCACCACACACTAAAATGAATAGAAAAAACAAAAGTCTAATTTATAATGATGATTTTTGAAAGCATTTCCTCTGCCACACAGCTTGCCTGAGTGTTCATATTTGGCACTGACATTTGCAATGTGGACTTATTGGCAAATCATTGGCAAAGACGCATGAAAAGGATCCTGCAGAAATTTAAAAAGCAGTTTAAAGGAAAAATAATTCACTCCCCCTTTCTTGGCCAGGTTTGTTGTTGTTTCTTTTTAAGGAAAAGAAAAAAAAAAGCAGGAAACATTTTTACCTGTTGATATTCTGAGACTGGATTATGGGTTGGGGAGGAGGCAAGAATTTTAAAATACCAGATTGAAAAACTAGGGCTAGAACTAGAATGAGGTCCGCACAGAGAAAGTTCAAAACAACAAATATTCCAAAATATATGTGGTATTAGTTCTGATATTTGATTATTCATGTGTCTATGATACTGGGAGTTAACACTTAAAAAATAAATGATATCACAATCTAAAGACCTGTTTCCAGAAGATCAGAAGTGCCTTTCTTCCCAATCTTCCCCTACCATTCCACTCCTTCCTCCCCCTTAAACTATCAAATCAGAGCCTAAAGTGCTGATTAGATTGGATTCCTGATTCTGCTTTGTTCATAAGGTCATTCAGATGCAAATTAGAACTTTCACCAGCCATCCAGTGGCATAAACAAGCTGGAAGTTATGATTCACACATGTGAGGGCTGCTAAAAATTGTTTCCTATTGGAATATTGATATATAGCACTTTGATCAGATCAAGCCAGAATTTTCAAGCTATATACAGTCTAAGGTTCTGTTTGTTTGTTTGTTTGTTTGTTTTTTTCCTTTTAACCTATGTTCAGTAGTTTCAGTCCTGTCCATATCTTCATGACCCTATTTGGGATTTCCTTGCCAAAGATACTGGAGTGGTTTGACATTTTCTTCTCTAGCTCATTTTTTTTTTTTGCACTTAATAGTACTTTATTTTTTTCAAATTATTTGTAAGTTTTCAACATTAATTTTTGTAAGATTTTCTCCCTTCCTTTCCTCCCCCCTCCCCAATACAGCAAGCAATCTGATATAGGTTATGTGTGTGTGTGTATGTGAGTGTAATCATGTTAAACATATTTCCACAAAGAAGAATCAGAACAAAATGGAAAAACTATGAGAAAGAAAATACAAAAAGTGGAAAGAGTATGCTTTAATCTGCATTTAGACTCCAAAGTTTTTTCTCTGGATGTGGATTGCATTTTCCATCATGAGTATTTTGGAATTTTCTTGAATCATTGTATTGCTGAGAAGAGGTAGGTCTATCATAGTTGATCGTCACACAAGGTTGCTGATATTGTGTACAATGTTCTCCTGGTTCTGCTCACTTCACTCAGTATCAGTTCATGTAAGTCTTTCCAGGTTTTTCTGAAATCTGCCTGCTCATCATTTCTTACAGAATATTAGTATTCCATTACATTCATAAACCACAACTTGTTCAGTCATTCCCCAACTGATGGGCATCCCCACAATTTCCAATTCTTTGACACCACAAAAAGAGCTGCTATAAATATATTTGTACAGGTGGGTTCTTTTACCTTTTTTGTGATCAATTTGGGATACAGATATAGTAGTGGCATTGTTGGATCAAAGGGTATGTACAGTTTTGTAGCCCTTTGGGCATAGTTCCAAATTTTTCTCCAGAATAGTTGGACCAGTTCACAACTCCACCAATAGTGCCTTAATGTTCCAGTTTTCCCACATTTCCAACATTTATCATTTTTCTTTTCTGTCACATTAGCCAATCTGATAGATTTGAGGTGGTACTTCAGCACTGTTTTAATTTATATTTCTCTAATCAATAGTGATTTAGAGCATTTTTTCATATGACTATAGATAGCTTTAATTTCTTCATCTGAAAACTGCTTGTTCATATTCTTCTACCATTTATCAGTTGGGGAATGACTTGTATTCTTATAAATTTCATTTAGTTCTCTATATATTTGAGAAATGAGACCTTTGTCAAAAACAATGGCTGTAAAAATTGTTTCCCAGATTTCTGCTTTCCTTCTAATCTTGGTTGCATTGGTTTTGTTTGTGCAAACCCTTTTTAATTTAATATAATCAAAATTATCCATTTTGTATCTCATAATGTTCTCTAACTCATTTTGTCACAAATTCTTTCCTTCTCCATAGATCTGGCAAGTAAATTATTCCTTGTTCTTCTAATTGCTCATGACATCACTTTTTTGGGGGGTGGGTGAGGCAATTGGAGTTAAGTGACTAGCCCAGGGTCAGGCATCTAGTAAATGTCAAATGTCTGAGGCTGGATTTGAACTCAGGTCCTCCTGACTCCAGGGCTGATGCTCTATTCACTGCGCCACCTAGCTGCCCCCTATGATATCACTAAATTGAAGTCTAAATCACCTACCCATTTCAACCTTATGTTGGTTATAGAATATGAGATATTGATCTATGCCACACTATTTTCCAGTTTTCCCAGTAGTTTTTGTGAAAGAGTGAGTCCTTATCCCAGAAGCTGGAGTCTTTGGGTTTATCAAACAGTAGATTACTATAATCATTTACTACTGTGTTTTGTGTACATAACTGATTCCACTGATCCACCACTCTATTTCTTAGCCATTATGAAATAGTTTTGATGACTGCTGCTTCATAAAATAGTTTTAGATCTGGTATGGCTGGGCTACCTTCCTTTGCATTTTTTTTCATTAATTCTTTTGATATTCTTGAATTTTTGTTCTTCCAGACGAATTTTGTTATCATTTTTTCTAGCTCCACAAAATAATATTTTGGTAGTTTGATTGGTATGGCACTGAATAAGTAAATTAATTGAGGTAGAATTGTCATTTTCATTATATTGGCTTCGCTTATCCATGAGCAATTAACATATTTCCAATTGTTTAGATCTAACTTTATTTGTGTGGAAAATGTTTTGTAATTGTGTTCATATAGTTCCTGGATTTGTCTTGGCAGGTACACTCCCAAATAGTTTGTATTGTCTGCAGTTATTTTAAATGGAATTTCTCTTTCTATCTCTTGCTGCTGGGCTTTGTTGTTAATACGTAGAAATGCTGATGATTTATGTGGGTTTATTTTATATCATGCAGCTTTGCTAAAATTGATAATTGTTTCAAGTAGTTTTTCAGTTGATTCTCTAGGATTATCTAAGTATACCATCATATCATCTGCAAAGAGTGATAGTTTTGTTTTCTCATTGCCTGTTCTAATTCCTTCAAGTTCTTTTCTTCTCTTATTGCTAAAGCTAACATTTCTAATGCAATATTGAATAATAGTGATGATAATGGACATCCTTGTTTCATTCTTGATCTTATTGGGAATACATCTAGCTTATACCCATTATATATAATGATTCCCCATGGTTTTAGATGGAAACTGCTCCTCATTTTAAGGAAAATGCCTTTTATTCCTATGTTCTCTAGTGTTTTTAATAGGAATGGGTGTTGTATTTTATCAAAAGCTTTTTCTGCATCTATTGAGATGATCATGTGGTTTCTGTTGGTTTTGGTGTTGATATGGTCAATTATGCTGATAGTTTGCCAATATTGAACCAGTCCTGCACTCCTGATATAAATCCTACCTGGTCGTAGTGTATTATCCTTGTGATAAATTGCTGCAATCTCTGTGCTTATATTTTATTTAACATTATTGCATCAATATTCATTAGGGAAATTGTTCTAGAATTTTCTTTCTCTGCTTTTGCTCTTTCTGGTTTAGGTATCCCCACCATATTTGTGTCATAAAAGGAATTTGGTAGGACTTCTCCTTTGCCTATTTTTCCAAATAGTTTATATAGTAGTGGAATTAATTGTTCTTTAAATATTTGGTAGAATTCACTTGTAAATTCATCTGGCCCTGGATATTTTTTCTTAGGGAGTTCATTGATAGCTTCTTCAATTTCTTTTTCTAAAATGAGGTTATGTAAGTATTTTATTTCCTCTTCTGTTAATCTGGGCAATTTATATTTTTCTAAATATTTATCCCTTTCACTTAGATTGTCAGATTTATTAGCATACGGTTAGGCAAAATAACTCCTATCTTCAGCTCACTTTACAAATGAGAAAACTGAGGCAACCAGGGTTGAGTGACTTGCCCAGGGTCACACAGCTAGGAAGTATCTGAGGCCAGATTTAAACTCAGGAAGATGAGTCTTCCTGACTTCAGGCCCAGCACACTTCTAGCTGTCCTTTTAATTTACACTTCAGCTTAAAAGGGGTTTGAGTTAGACACATACAGTTACCAAACTAAAATCTGCTATTAAAGTTAAAATCAACTATGCTTTGGTGAATAGACATCATTTTCATTATAAAACCAAAATTTTCTCATGTCTAACTGCCTCCATTTCTTTATCTGTAAAGTGTGTATAATAATACCTGAGATACATCACAATATTTATGCAATGAACAAATAAGACGATTTATGCAAAGCATTTTAAAACCTATTATCCCACTATGTGTAGAGGCTATATATTTAATAAGCCAAAATAGAATTGAGAAAGTGAACGACTTTCAGCTAAAACCCAAATAAAGCTGCCTCAGCTTCCCTGAATTAATGCTTTGGTGATCACTAATACCTTTCATAGAGTTAACACTGATAATAAAATCCATTGTAACATGAAGAGCCTGAGTGGGAAATGAAACAAGTGCTGGGTTTGAATGCTTACTCTACCTGTGCTTGGCCCTTCTAGCTATGATCACAGGTTCTAGAGTAGGCAGGGATTTTAAGAGAACATTTAGTGCAGCTCCTATATTAACTGCAAAATCATCCTTGCAGTTCACTATCATCAAAATATTTATTAACCAACTATATGAAACAACGAGAACTATTAAATATTTAATCCTTGTCCTATAGATGCAAAGGAGAGAAATTTGCAGAGACGATATCCACATATACATACTACAGTATTATTGTTATATGCCAAATTTTAAAAGTTCAACTCTATTCACATTAAATACTAAATTTTTATGCATTCTTATAAATTGTTTTAGTGTTTGTGTGTGCTTATATGTGTGTAGGGGAAAGAATATTTATAATTAAGCATCATCTGCAACTATTTTACTATGCAGGCAGTCTCTATTTTCACATGGAATAGGTCCACAAGGGTGGGGAACCCAGATATAGGATGTAGTTCCACTCTCCATTCCTTACCAAGTCAGAAACCTTAAGAAGTAATTCACATATAGCTTTACTTTCACTTATGCAGTTTGAGAGCTGTAGAAAATTAGGAAATCACAATAACATTGGCTCTCCTTTCTTGCCACAAGATACTATTCTGCTCTTAGGAAGGTAGTCAATTGCTGTTACTGAAAGGAGAGAGGAAATGTGTTTCTGGTGTTCAAAATTAGCATTTGGAATCTATTTTCCCATTTCCAGTGCCTTGTAAATAGTAAATGTGCATTAAATTGAATAAAAGACAATGTTACAAATGGTGGTTGGGACTAACTGAAATAGCACAAAAATATGAATTAATACTCAGCTTAGAGTCATAAAATTTCAGTTTCATGGGACCTTTGAGATCATCTATCCAAGCCTTCTCATTTTACATATTAGGAAACTGAAGCTCAGAGAATAGAAGTGTCTTGCCTGAGGTTGTACAACTTATCAAGTTAGTGGCAGAGTCAAGGCTATAACTCCAATTTTTTATTTCCTAATCCATCCTCTGTCTACTATATCATTTCTCATCATGGGTTAGTAGGTTTTGTGGGATAGTCAAAGAACCTAATCACCATTTATATCATTGTTTATATGGGAAATGTGTCTTGAGTTCCAAAAGAGTGACTTGCAAATGAACTTTGGGGACAAACTGTCAGTACGAGGGTAGCAGGAAAATTGGTAATATCCAAGTGAGATAAATTCTATTATTTATCTCAATCTTTTTAAAAACTAGAGGAAAGTAGAGTGCCCAACAGAAGATTGAACAGATCACCATCAATTCTGTTTATGAAGAACTGGTTCCAGGTGTGGTTGATTGTAGGTCCTAGCTTTACCCTATCAGAATCTAGCCAAATGCCAAATACGCAACAAAGATAAAATGAAAGGGAGAACAAAAAAAAAAAGCTTAATCAAATAAACTTAAATTGTGATATCGGCCAAATATGATTATGATTATTATTATTATTAAAAACAAAACCACTGGAGTTGATAGCTCTAGTTAGAACTAAAACTGAGTGTTATGGACATCTTCATCATCAATTTTATGTTTTGTCCCCTCTTTTTGAACCTAAGAACTGATTTTTTAATTTCTTCCAAGTGGAACTTTTGAGAAAATTCCATATGATAGAAAATACTATAGAACATGAGTTATTAATTTCATTTTTAGACAGCTATAATTGTTAGAAAATTCTTCTTAAATGATGAACTTCAAAGCTCTGTGTGTATGTGGGTGTGTGTGTGTGTGTGTGTATTCATATGTGTGTCTTTTCTTCCCATACTGACCCTAACAGAAAAGAAGGGATTGCCTCAGATGACTATTTCATTTTAGGACAAGCTAACATGGCTTGAAGTCAGATTTCTTCTTTGGTATTTGGTGATTCAGCTGAACCAAAATTTAATTTCCATAACTCTATGTAAACATACCAATAAATGAAGCCTCCATAGAGCTCTTCTTTATCATAGAAAACATACAGTTGCTCCTGAAATTTATTTCTGAAGAAAGAAATACCAAACAATATACCCAAAATAGACATCGTGGTAGGAATTTACATAAAGTAGCAAGATCTGATCAAAATAAGATTAGAAAGTAATTCTTGGTTTAATCTCAACCTATATTCATGAGATAGAACCTAATGATTTAATATCTACTTTGCTTACATCTCTAGACAATCATTATTCTTTGACAAACATCAGTTTAACTTTCTGGAATGGTTTTCCATAGAAGTCGTTAATGACCGACACCCATCCACCTGTAACCTAGTTGACTAGAAGCTAAACTCTGGATTGAAATGGTCTCAGGTTCAATTTTGTAGACTTCTCTGAGAACTTCAGAATCTGGCTCATTTTAGCTCTCCCTAAGGACATTAGACTATAACCCTACACCCAATCTTAGGTTTCCAATCAGCATTTAAAAATATATTATTTATTTAAGATAGTAATAAACCAGTGCCAGTACTCCAGGCCAATAAAAAATAGGGCCAGTGCTCCAGCCATTTTAACAAGTGAATTTAGAAAATAGTCATTGACGACCTAATGTTGTTCACTAATCCTTTCCAAAAATGACACCATAAAATTCTCAAGATTCAATAAGAATGTCTTGGTAGACTAGACAGAACCCATGGCAGACAGACCTGTGTTCTAGGCTTCTTGCCTGCTCTACCTGCTCATTTTCATAGCTGCTACTGCCATTGTTGTTGCAACCTAATCCTTACAGCTCCTGTACTTCTCAAGCACTTCTGTTCACCACTGTCACTAATGCCATTATTAGAGACCATTTCTGACTTAGGAGTCACCACTACTTTCCCAGAGATAGCTCTTACTCAACAAACACACCATGATGAAGTATTGGGGGGGGCAGGCCTGGTATATGTACACTTTATATATAAACCCTCAAGTCCATGAAAATTACACTTACGATCCCTTTCTCCATCCTAAACCTTCTCTTTTCTAAGCTACATGTTTCTAATTCTTTCCATTGTTTTTCAAAAACAGTCAACAAGTATTCATTCAGTGCTTATTATGTGCCAGACACTTTGCTCGGAATATAAAGAAAGGTTAAATTTTTTAAAAAATAGTCCCTGCCCTCAAGGATATCACATTCTAATAAAGGAGATAGCATGTAAATAACTAGATACATAAAAGACATATGCAGAATAGTTGAAGGTAATCTAATAGAAGATATTAGCGGCCATCATCCACTAGAGGAACAGAGAAAGGTTTCCTGGAGAAGGTGGGGTTTGAGTTGAGTTTTAAAGGAAATGAAGAGATGAAGCCAGGGGAATTGAGCTTTCCGGGAATGGGGGACAGTTAGTGAAAAGGCAAAGAGATGGAAGATGAGTTGTCATGCTAGAGGAATTACAAGTAGGCCAGTGCATCTGGATCCTAAAATATGTGAAAGAAAGTAAGGTGTAAGAAAGAGCCAGGTCCTGAAAAAGCTTTAAATATAAAACAAAGGGAATTTACATTTGGTCACAGAAGTAATAAAGAGCTACTAGAGCTCATAGAGGGAAAGATGCCATGTAGTCAAATCCATATTATATATTTAAAAGGAATATCAAGTTGTAGATAATAGATTTGCAGTTTCATGTACAATCAATTTTTTATTATACTATGTTAGGGAAATGCTTGTTTTATTGCATATATTAAAAATTAAATAAATTAAAATTTAAAAATTAAAATAAATCACCTTCGACAGAGTGGAATGGGTAGAAATTTGAGGCAACGGTGACCAGTTGGAAGTTATCCTCCATAGTCTAGGTGAGAAGCAAAGAGGACTAGAACTAGGGTTTTAGCTATAAGAGTAGAGAGAAGGGTTTATGTAGGAGAGTGATTGTGAAGGTAGAAATGATCATTTGGAAATGAATTGGATCCACAACATGAGTGAAAGTGAGGAGTTATGGAGGGGGCAGCTATGTGACATAGAGGATGGAGGATAGAGCACCGGGTCTGGAGTCAGGAATACCTGAGTTCAAATCCAGCCTTAGACATTTTCTTGCTGTGTGACCCTGAGCAAATCACTTAACCCTGTTTGCCTCAGCTGGAAAATGGGCTGGAAAAAGGAGATGGCAAACCACTCCAGTTAAGGATGACACCAAAGTTGGAAACCTGGGCCACTAGGAGGATGGTGGTGCCCTTGATTCAGAACTGAGAGAAAGATAAGTTTTGGATTCTGTTTTGGACATACTGATTTTTTTTTAATTCCCTCACTATGCTAGTCTTCCTTTTAATTTATTTAGTTATTGTATATTCCACACAATTGTGAATGTCCAACTGGGAATGCTAATCCAAAGTTTAAGGAAATCAAACAACATGTTCAAAATATGTTTCCTCAGTTTGGAGTGCAGGTTGAGACAACTGAATTTAAGATTAATTCCATAAATGTTTCCACATCTTGTATTTAGGTGGTGCTTTTCATCACAGGAGTTCTTTGTTGATGTTAAATAATTAATTCTCCCAACAATTATGTTAAGAATTACTCTTTCATTCTACAGATGAGAGAATTAAGGTCTTCATTTGAATTGATTTCAACAGAATCAGAGCATGTCAGTATATTAGAAAGGACTGAAAAGTATTTGATACCCAGTACCATGCTCTTCCACATCCATATTCTTAACATAAAAGGGTAAAAGGGCTACGAAACCAGCCTGGCACACTGAATTAATGATCTAATCACAGTTTTGTTGTTTCTGTTGAAAGGAACTGAAGTCTGAATGGTAATTAGATTAAACACAAATAGAAATGCTTATGTATTTTAAGGATGATTCAGAAGAATATGATTTAAAAGTTCAAACTTGATTTAACATGAAGATACTGAATAATAATTATGTTCCCTAGTATAGAACTTGATATGAAAAACATGAGAGCGTTGAAAACACTGAAAATTTTAGGATGGAAAAAAAAGTCATTTGCTTCAACACACCTGCTTGCTTTGCTTTCTGGTTGTTCTCCATTCCAATTTCCCTCTTGTTTCACAATATCTCTCAGTCCCCTTTTCTATAAACAAATCTGTGTATCTCCTGAGCTTGGTTATGTCCTCTGTATCAAACACCTCCCTCAGTAATTTATTCCATCTCTACCTTCATCAAATCAACCTCTTTATTAAACCCAATTTCTTTTTTCCCTGTGTTCCTCCAGTCCAGTGTGAGAGATGGGTGGATATAAATGTTGATTATATAATTTCAAGTTTATGTGGTTGTATAGTCACTGAGAAATGCCTCCTGGCACAATGCACTGATGATTTGGTCCATATGTGAATGTTTCGTGCATTTGGCCGCATGCGTGGTGGGCGTGGCCTGGGCTGGGAGCAGGGACCAAGGAGAACATAATCACATTAAGTCTGCCTGCCATAATGCTCACATGTCTCTTTATTTTCTTGCTCACCACATTTCTAAACATAGAAAACCAGTGAATTTTCCCCAGTTTCCTTATCACTATGGAATCACTCCAGGGAAGAGTTTGGGGTTTGTTCCTCTCTACGTGCAGGAAGGGATTCTAAGTGCCTAGTAAGTACAAGATTTTGTGCTAGGCACTGGGAGTAATATAATCAAAGACATAATTCCAGCCCCTCATAGAACTTAATCTAATAAAGGAGGTGAGATACGTATACAAATAACCATGGACAAATTATTCCTGGAAAGTACAATAAATACAAATCAAAGGCACCAAAACAAACCAACCATTTGAATGTTTTGCTTTTCTAAAACAACTAACAAATTTATAACTTTGATTCTGCAAATTAGTTATCAAAAATATCTTTAATTAATAATAACCTGGTACCTACATATGACTGGTTCTAGTGATACCAAGTCAAAACATTGTCATTTTTTTTCTGCCAAGACATTCATATTAAAAGTTGTGAAACATAAATTTAGCCTTAACTTCTGGTCACTTGTCACATCTCAGAGATACTTCTTAATGACAATGATAAAAGAGTCTAATATTTTATCATTCACATATTCTGTGTGGATCGTGTCATATTTTTATAGCTGGATTTGATCGCATGCTTACTTTTTTCTGTAGCTAGCATTTCAAGTTCACACATTCTCAGTTCCTTGGAGTCTTTCCTGCCAGGAAGGACACTGCAAACGGAATAGTTATATTCTAGATCACAAACAGTATCAGCACTTGCTTAAGGGCACCACAGTGAGACCCTGACAGAGTCTGCAAGGAAGAACTATTTTATTTCTCTGTCAGTGAGTTACTGTATGTATTTATCTCATCTTTGAAAGAATGGCCTTCAACCTGAAAGTTCATCATCTAATCACTCTCAGGTCTTCTTGTTCTATAATATTCCATAATAGCTTACTTAATAGTAAAACGAAGGAAATCAAAACCAAAAAATAAAAAAGTAACTATAACAAAAGACACATTGGCCATACGTAACAGAGTCAGAGGTGGCTTTTCAATCATGTAATGAGAGAGAGAGAGAGAGAGAGAGAGAGAGAGAGAGAGAGAGAGAGTAAAAGATAGAGTGGGAGGGGAGGGAGAAGGAGGGGGGAAGGGGAGGGGAAAGAGATGGGGATAGAGACAGAGACACAGAGAGAGAAGAAAAAGGAGGAGGAAAGAAGAGAGAGGGAGGGAGAGGGGGAAAAAGGAGAGAGGGAAGAGGGAGGGAGGGAGAAGGAAGAGGGAAGGAAAGAGGGAGAGAGAAGAAAAAGGAGGAGGAAGAGAGGAGAGGAGAATAACGGAGGAAGAGAGGAGGAGGAAGGGAGGGAGAAGAAGAGGGATGATGGAAGAGGGAGGAAGAGGGAAGAGGGAGGAAGGAGAGAGAGAAGAAAAAGGAGGAGAGAAGAGGGAAAAGAAGAAAGGGAAGGAAGGAGGGGAAGAAGGAGGAGGAGGAGGAGGGAGAGGAAGGGAAGGAGGCAGGGAGGGAAAGACAGGGAGAGAGAAGTTCCATGGGTATGTATACACACACACACACACAGAGCATTTGCTTGGAGAAAAAGGTATTAATGACACGATACTATATTTGTGTGCATGTTCAATACCAGCTTTCTGATGTGGTTCATAAGAAGACTTTGAGGCAATTCCCAAAGAAGATATGCAAAAATTTATTGGACAATGATAGTATCATTGGAATAAGCATATAGGCTCCCAAAGTGATTATTTTGAAAGAAACAGCATCATTTTTGATGTCTAGGCTTTGACATATTTGATGATGTGTTGTAGTGGGTAGAGAGTTGGCCTTGAAATCAAGTTCAATAATGTTCAAATTAAGTTCAAGACCTACCTCTGAAAAATACTGATTGTGTGACTCTGGACAAATCACTTTACTTCTCAGTTCCCCAGGCAAACTCTCCAACAGTATAAGCAGCAGTGTTCAGGCAAATGTTTAATAACTGGCTCTCCAGAAGGAAAAAAAAAATGTGTACACTGGATGCATTTTTAAGTTTAATCTTTATTCTACAATAAACAAAACAATAAATCAAATCCTGATTTATATTGTTTGCTAATTTCTAAGGCACAAATACAATGAAAATTTAACAATCAGCTCTTAAGAGTTGGTACAGTCTAGCTCCATCACAGCCCTGACTATAAATTATAAATTTCATTGAAAAAATTATGACATTATAGAAAATAGCTGCATCACTTTGTCATTATCTGCTGCACACAAATAGAAACACATAGTCTTGGATGTTGTATTCAATATTTAAGAACTTCAAAGCCTCAGCAGCAATAGTGACTGCAGCAGGACCACCTAGGTAGCCCATCTGGAGAGGCTAGGACACCATATGAGTTAATGAGTAATGAATGAACTGATTTCAGAAACATCTGGGCTTACTGAGAGTTGCCTCCATAGTCACTTGGTGATGCTATGTTCATAGCTATGACCCAGGTAGAGGAGAATTACAGCAATTCTTGCCAAAGGTGCTTGGGTTGAAGTCACTCAGTGTTGTCACTGATCTTGTGTCATGTCAAAAGTGGTTTGGATCCATCCTCTATGCCACCTGAAATGGATGCATGATTGCCTGGGAGAACCACTGCTGGGGAAGGAGTGTAGCCTCAGACATCTATCAGAAGGCCTTGAGTGTCTAAAGAGGGAAGGACATTGGGAAAGGAAGAACATGAACTAAAAAGAAGCAAGCAAACAAAAACTGAGAATGCTGGGACCTTTGAAAGGTAGTGATAGCAACAGTTCGTATGGCCTCAAAGATATTTTCTAAATAATTGTCTGTTCCATCTCCTCCAAAGATGTCTACTATCATTACCTTCACTGAAGCCTGTTCCATTTTTGGAGCATGTTGCACATTTTTTTCCTGTGTTCTACGCTATCTTTATCACATACCCAAAGGACATGGACATGACTATACATTTTATATGACCTTAGACCTCAAATATCTAAAACACTGAGAGATTAAGCCACAAATAAAGTGAGACAACTGGGGTTTTGCCACAGGACTCTGAAATCTAGGGAGTACAAACCTTTTTAAAACAATTCATTTAAAGATGGATTCAATTCAAAATGTGTTAAATTCTAGCATATTTCTTCTTCAGTAATAGCAACTAGCTAGCAAGAATCACTAGTCAAACTAGGAAGCTACAATATGGTGGGTTTCCTCCCTCCAGTAGCCAAACACCAAGTGAACTCCTTCCTGGCCCTGCATTGCACCCCTTCTCTATGGTCAGTGGCCTCCCCAGCATCATAGGGTTTCCTTCAATGGGAGCTGGTGTCCTGGCAACTCCCACACAGGGACCAGTGTCCCAGAGTCTCTGCCTGTTCCCCAGATAGCAGAGTCCCAAGGTCTCCCTCACAACTACTACATTTGATTTTAAGGTACCTTTAGCACTACTTGCCCTCAGTGCCAAAATTGCTAATTATAACTCCACTGAATACCTAAGTTTTCTAGGTGGCTGAAAATTTCCCCTTTAGGGACTACAAATTTTTATTTCAGCTATTTGAAATAGGAAACTTTCTCCATTGTAACCTTTCACTCTCTTCTTATATTAAAAGTATTTGAGTCCTTTGTTGATGTCTCTGGATGACTACCTTTTTTTTTTTTTTAGTATTTTTCTATTTTACTTTGTTCTGAACTTAAGGAATAAAACAAGCATTTCTATAACAGTAGAATAGGAAAAAAAGGTAATTGTACATGAAACGGCAAATTTATTATGTACAACTTGCTATTCCTTTTAAATACATAATAAAGTTATCATGTAAATTTCTTTTTTTTCCTTTTTTTCTTCACTCACTTCATCCTAGAGATGGCTACCATTAGACAAAAATATGCATATATGCATAAAACCATTCCATACATACTTCTATTTATCAGTTCTTTCTGTGGATACAGACAGCATCTTCCTTCATATGTCCTTTGTAATTAATTTGGATATTGATAATTGTCAAAATGACTTATTTGCTCAAAGTTGTTCTTAAAATAATATTGTTGTTACTTTATACAATGTTCTCTTGGTTCTCTGCTCTTTTTATAGTACAGTAGTAATTCCTTCACAATCACATACCACAACTTGTTTATCCATTCCCCAATTGACAGGCATCCTCACAATTTCCAGTTCCTTGACACCATAAAGAGAGCTGTTATAAATATTTTAGAAATACATGATCTTTTCCTCTTTCTCTAATCATCCTGGGAAACAGACCTACTAGTGGTATTGCTAAGTCAAAGATAGGCAGTTTATTATTTCTTTGGGCATAATATTGATTAGAAAAATGCAAATTAAAACAACCTTAGAGACGAATTGTGGACATCAATTTTGAGGCATGTAAGCAGCAGTGTGCTGGTGAATGTTTAACAATCAGCTCTCCAAAGGAGAAAAATATTTACACAACACATTTTAATTCTAATCTGCATGACTGACATTCTCTCTATCTTTTTCAAGTCTAGACTATCAGCAAAATTATAAATCAAGCCCTAATTTGTAGTGTTAGCTGATTTCTGAGATATAATAAGTGCTGAGGTATAACTGAAAATTTTATAATCATCTCACTCAGGCCAGTATGAGCTGGCCTTGTAAGTTTCCTTTTCCTACACTTGTCCTAAGTGGCATTATATTACTGTAGTTTTTGTATCCTTCCATCTGTCTTTATGGGTTTTCTATCTCTTCCCTTTCTGTGAAGCTATAAGCTATCACTGCTTGCTACTATAAACATAACTTCTGGTAGTAACATCAAATCTATTTGCTCTCTTCTGATTTTGTATTCCTAATCTGTTTGGAAGTCAGATAACTCAACTGGTTAGCATGGTATATATGATACGCACAAAGAGTTGCTGAATAAGTTCCTGAGGATGTTTCCTACAAGTAAAGTGTATAAACTTTCAGATGTTCACTTTGTAACACCCTATTAGACTGTGAGATCATTAGAGCAGGACTATTTTTTTTGCCTTTCTTTGCACTTCCCATGCTCAACACAGTGCCTGGAAAGTGGTGGTTTAGTCATTTTCAGTCAAATCTGACTCTTTGTGACCCCATTTGGGGTTTACTTGGCAGAGATACTGGAGTAGTATGTCATTTCCTTCTCTAGTTCATTTAGCAAATGAGGAAACTGAGGCAAACAGGGTTAAGTGACTGGCCCAGGGCCACACAGCCAGTAAGTGTCTGAGGCCAGATACGTGCTCAGAAAGATGAATCTTCCTGACTCCAAGCTCAGCACTCAATCCACTGTGCCACCTAGCTGCCGCCTGGAACATAGTAGGTACCTAATAAATGGTAATTGACTTACATAATTTGTCTACTCAGAATCTTGGGTTTTTTTTCTTTGTTCTCAGCTGTGTTCTGTATAGGTATTACTAAATTGATTTCACTAGAGATATTAGCAAAATATACTATGGAGCAAAAGAATACATAACATGGAATTCTGCACATAGTAATTGCTTCATAAATGTTTTCTTCTTGAATGACCATAGAATATTATAAAGGGAAATAAAATTATTTTCACTAGCTTGCTATGTAATCAGCAAAAATAACCAATCAAAAATATTTATTAAGTGAATACATACTACAGGAAGAGTCCCTTGCCCTCTCCTCCCATTCTCCCCCCACAGTCCACCATTCCAGAGAGACATGGTCCTTGCCCTCAAGAAGATTGAACAAGTGAAGCTATTTGAGAGCTTCACTCCATAACATTACATAATAATGTACAGCCAGCTGTGTTGTTGCTTAGACTCTGCTTATTTCTGTCCTCTTTGGATTGGTTAAGACTCTAGACAAGATTCTCAGTATTGTTGTTCAGTCATTTCAGTTGTGTCTGAATATTTGAAGACCTCATTTGGGGTTTTCTTGGTGAAGATACTGGAGTGGTTTTCCATTTCCTTCTCCACCTCATTTTACAGATGAAGAAACTGAGACAAACAGGGTTAAATGATTTGCCCAGGATTACACAGCTAGTAAGTGTCTGAGGCCAGATTTGAACATGGGAAGATAAGTCTTCCTGACTCCAGGCACAGCACTCTATCCATTGCACTGCCTACCTATCCTGTACTCAGTGACCTCTGTCTAAAATGAGGTTGTGGAGTAACTTTCACTGGCCTGTTGAACAGTCTTATAGTTCTCCTGAAAACTGTGGCAACACACGATTGGACCTTTCAAACTATGTCCTGCTAATTTTTTCATATAGTTCAAGCCATGGTTGTGGAATATTAATAAATTAATAATAATAATTAATAATAAATAATTGTATATAATTTAATAAAATTAATAATAATAAAATAATCAATTAATTAAAATAATAAAATAATTATTAAAAGAAAGTCAAATTCCTGGTGATAAATTCTAGAAGGTGAGGGGAATGCATAGGTGGAATTCACCCACTGGCCAAATTGAAAATCTGAATGTTCTAAACATAGCAGCAACAGAACAGTATATGCTAGGTCATGAGCATATCATCAATACATTTAGTTTATCTATCCAATTCAAAAACCTAGCACCAAAAGTGGTCCAAACCCTAGACAGCCAAATAGTGCAGTGAATAGAGTGCCAGGCCTGGAGTCAAGAAGACCCAAGTTCAAATCTGGCCTGACACTTACTACCTATGTGACCCTGGGCAAGTCACTTCACTGTTGGCTTCAGTTCCCTATCTGTAAAATGAACTGGATAAGGAAATGGCAAACCTCTCCAGTATCTTTGCCAAGAAAACCCCAAATGGGGTCACGAAGAGTCAGACATGACTGAAAAACTGAACAACAACAATCCAAACCCTTCACTCCAGAACTCTGCTCAGATGTGTAAAAGTTCCATGTAGTCATAGCATGAATGAGGTTTCCCAAGTGCCCAATCCATATAATTATATAGAACTAGCAGCACAAGTAAACTTTCAACTACCTATAAGGATCCACTGGGACAGTGCCCACTGATTCCATTTTAACCATCAATGATGCAGCACCAAATTTTCCCCAAGCTGATTTCATTAAAAGGAACTTCATAACCAAAGAATTTGTGGGTCGTGGTATCATTGTAATCTGGAACTGGGAAGAAAAAAACTACTACATTTAATTTTTGATTGGCAGAATTATACTAGACTAGACATGGCAGAAATTTAGTCCCTTGGTTTACATATAAACTCCCACCACATAGATCAATAATTCTGAAACTTCTGTATTGTAGGGACAGGGACCTCACTGCTTCCCAAGGTAGCCCACTCCATTTCTTAAAAATCTTTACAGTGAAGTAGGTCTCTAAAACAGAGCCTAACAGTGAGGGTAAAATTTGCTTCCATATAACTTCCACGCATTGTTCTTACCTAATTCTTCCCTCTGGAGACAAACAGGGCAAGTAGAAACAAGGAGGCCCAGGTGTTGTTTTGTCTCCATTATCATACTGTAACATTGGTTAAAGTTCTTGAAACCTCTTTTTCCTCATCTGTAAATAGGATAATTCCTATTCCCAACCTACTTCCTAGGTGATGAGGGCAAATTATAAAATGTCTGTAAAAACTCTATGAGAACATCAAAGAAGGACACTATGAAAGTGCTCTATTATTATACAAATTCCCATAAGGACCATCCATAGGTCCCTTTGATCCATAAATAATTCCACTGACTCAACTAAGCCAAAACCTTTTTTGGACACAGCCACCGTAAGGTAATTTACTTCAGTAAGAGTTCAAGCAGTAATAAATTCTACACGTGGATCACATCTACAATGCCTTACTGTTCTTTAATTAAGGCATGTTCATCTCAAAGTAAAATTGCATATTTTTGGAGTGCAGATAAGTCATTAAAAAGTTAAAACGCGTTGATAAACCTTTTTATCTCATAATTGGTTTTATTGGGGTTGGAATTTATGAAAAAAACACTTATCATCATTACATCCTTTATTAAGCCTGTTTGCCAGAGTTATTATACTTGGTACTACACCATGTGAATTATCTCAGTGTGGTCCCTATCCTATAAATCATTACCAAAAAAATTTTTTTTTTCTGGACAAAAATTGCAGCTACTAATGCAGTGAATAGAGTGCCAGGCCTGGAGTCAGAAAAGCCTAAGATGAAATCTGGCCTCAAATACTTATTAGCTGTATGACTCTGGGCAAGTCACTTAGTCTCTGTCAGCCTCAATTTCCTGATTCATAAAATACGTAATAGTATCTAACTCCCAGGGTTGTTGGGAAGATCAAACAAGATAATTATTGTAAAGCATTTAGCACAGGGCCTGGCACACAATGTGTGCTATATCAATGTTATTATTGTTGTTATTGTTATTATTACAGAAAAAAGTAGAAAAGATATATAGCTCCTTATCTCCTATGATACTGCTCTATGTCTACATATCTGCTATATATATGTCTATATATATTTACTACCTATATGAAGATAAAAACAAATTGTTGGTTAATATGCTAAATGGAATTAATGTTGTTTTTTCTAGCTCATAAAATAACTGATGAATGCTACTTTATTTTCATAATTAATTCTACCCAATGTGAATTTATAATTTGTTTCTATTGACTTCTCTGGGCTTCAGTTTCTTCATCTGTAAAATGAAGAGAGTGGGCTAGATAATCTTTAAGGTCCATCTCAACTCTAATTTACTATGATCCTCTCTGATCACATCAACTTATTTTAGTAATATGGTGTATGAAAGATAGAATAGAAGAGTGGGTAGAGAAACTAACTTATTGTGTGACCCTGGGCAAGTCACTTAACCCCAATTGCCTCAAGAAAAAAAAAGAGAACTAATCTTACAGCCAGAAAGACCTGGGTTCAAGTGCTGTCACTGACATGTACTGGTTATGCAACCCAGGACAAGTCACTGAAGCGCTCAACTCTCCAAAACTGTATGTTTCAGAGGAAGTGCTGACCTGCATTGGTAAAAGGAGTTTCCTTATCTACAAATTCCCTAATGAAATCACAGGTCCAGTCCTCATTTCTTAACGTATAGCACTAAAATTCAGTTCAAATCTCAATTCCAACACTTAGCAGCTGTGAAACTGTCAGCAAATCATTCATCCTCTGCAAATCTATTACCTAATCTGTGAAATGGGGCTCATAATATTGCCACCATCTTCCTCATGGAGACACTGTCAGAAAAACCTTTTGCAAAACTTTAAGTGACATGCAGATGTGATTTACTATTAATATTATTGTAATTATTCAATGAGCATCCTTTTGTAGTGCCTGTTATCTGAAAATAGTGTGTTAGGTGCTGGGAAAGATATCAATTTGAACTTACTTCTAATTACATAGGACTTCACTTTTTCTTTCCTTCCATTTCCCTTTACTCTGAATCTCCAAAATATGGCTCAACCTTCCTTTCTTATCTCGCTTCATCATACATTCCCACCGAATTGGATTATTAGCCATTCCTCAAATTTAATATACTCTCCCTCACCTTGGTGAATTCCGTGCGGTCTGTCCCCTAAGCCTGGGGTACACTCCCACTTCAACCCTGTCTTTAAGAACCTTTTTCTTTCCTCAAGGATCAACCCAGGGACCAGCTCCTTTGTGAAGCTTTCTCCGTTTCTTCCAGCCAAAAGTATTATTTTCCTCTTTATTTTCTAATGATCTATTCTAATCTCCTCCAAATATATCTACAATCACTAACCTCGCTAACTTCTGCTTCACTTTTGGAACATGTCACTCACCTTTTCCTTCAGTTCTATCCTATCTTTATCATATACTCAAAGGACATGGACACAACTAAACATTTTATAAGACTTTATTATTGCTCGCTCATTTCAGTGGTGTCCAACTCTTTGTGATCCCATTTGGGGTTTTCTTGGCAAAGATACTAGAGTGGTTTGCCATTTCTTTCTCATTTTACAGATTAGGAACTGGGGCAAACAGGGTTAAGTGACTTGCCCAGGGTCACACAGCTAGTAAGTGCCTGAAGCCAGATTTGAAGTCAGGTCTTCCTGCCTACAGGTCCTGATCTCTATCCACTGTGCTAGCTAGGTATCCTCAAAAAATCTTAGATCTCAACTATCCAAAGCACCAAGAGATTGTCTCATTTCTTCCTCATGAGCTCCACAGTGAAGCCCAACTGGCCTATATGCTGTTCTCTGAATAGAACATTCTATTTCCTACCACCATGCTTTAAGTTTTGGAAGTTGTTGTTATTGTTGTCTTTGTTGCTGTTGAATCAGTCAGGCCTGCAATCAACCAGGCAACAGTCTTCTTCCTTCTTAATGGAGGAAACCAATGGGTTTTTTGAAAAGTCTTGCTCTGAGGGCAGCTAGGTGGTGCAGAGGATAGAGATCTGGCCTTGGAGTCAGGAGGACCTGAGCTCAAATCTGATCTCAGACCAGACACTTGACACTTACTAGCTGTGTGACCCTAGGCAAGTCACTTAACCCCAATTGCCTCACCAGGAAAAAAAAAAAAGTCTTGCTCTGATTTTGAGAGGTCGATTCTCCAAGCTTTACCATTGCTGCTAAATAGTCACCTAAGGCCAATCTATCAACCAAAAAGAATTTTTCTTGTAGGAAAATAAAATAAAATAGTGTTAGCAGAATCATGGAAAAGTTTCTAATTTGGAGACAAAAACTCTATCCGGCATAAAATAAGATTAAAAGAAACTAGGCACAGCAAGTCTGCACAAACTCAGCATGTACTTAAGAGACTAGAATCTGATAGAATGAAGACTTTCAAGTATCCTTACAGAATGCTCTAAAGTCTTTCCATATTAAATTCTTTTGGTCTTTGAACAAGATATTCAGGTGCTTCAGTTAGATAGTGTTTCTGCTCTGGAGTCAGGAATACCTGAGTTCAAATCTGGCCTCAAATAGTTAATAGCCATGATTCAGTTTCCTCATCTGTAAAATGGGGAGGTGGAGGAGAGGGGGGATGTAATAATAGCACCTACCTCCCAGAGCTGTTGTTGTAAGAATCAAATGAGAAAATAATTGTAAAGTGCTTAGCACAGTACCTGGCTCATAGTAAGCACTATGTAAATATTAGCCACTACAATGACCATTTTTGTAGCATAACCTACTTGAATATTTTGAAGGAAAAAAAAGTTTGTCAGAGTGTATAGAACAGTAGAAGGAAAAAAAACAATATAGTAAAGACATTTCTTATACATATATGCCATAGAACTCACACTTTAGAAGAAAATAGGAATCTGAAGAGCAGAGATGGGACCAAGTAGTTCAATCAGGAGGGCTACATTCTCTCTCCTCTCTGGGGACTGGCATAGAGGAGACCCTCCTTCTTGCTGAAGACTGACTTAAAGGGAATCTAGAGGGGCTTGTTATCTCTGAGGACTGACTATCTTTCTTTCCTCTCCTCACTCTTGAACAGTACCTTTTCTATGAATATTGAGGCTCGAATATTGCTTCAATCAATTCTGATCAGACTTACTCAGAAATGTTAATGTATCCCAACAACAACAGTCTAATTGAATCCTTAGGAGACTACTTTTATTAGATCTTGGAATGGTAGCAAAAGTATTGGACATAGAGTCAAGAGAGACTTAGGTTTGTATCCTGCATCTCACATTTGTTGTGTGTCCTTGGGTAAGTCATTTAATCCCTGTAAAATCTCAGTTTCCTCAGTTGAATATTATTATATTACGGACTACAGAAACCCAAAATAAAATTATATTCTGACCCACAACTTCCTCAGAATGAACCAAGCATTCACATATTTTTCAGCTTCACAAAGGTACTGGCAAATTGTACGTAAACCAAAATGCTTAACTTCCATTCATTCTTAACTTTTCTATCCTATAAATCATACAACAGGAATATTTTAATGTGCTTTGGGGGGTATTATTTCTTAATACTAGACTAAAGCAATAAAATTTAACATTAGACATTTTCTTAGGATTAATGACTACTTTCAGAAAAAGTTGTTAATTCTCAAATTCCCTAGGAAGACAAGGTCATTATTGTCATTTAAATTCTTTTCTAAATTCTATTTATTTTTAAAAATATTTCATTTTTTATTCAGTTCATGGAAAGCAGCAACATAGAATTAACGTCTGTCTTCTTCCAGCATAGGTTGAAACAGGAAGGCATCTATGGAAGTTGAAGGTAATGGGGATTTAAGAATTGACTGGCTTCGTTCATTCTCTCTCAGTCCTGAAAATGATACTAGACTGTCGAGATCTTTAAGTCTGAAGGCAGACCCAGATGTTTTCAAAAAAACTCATACGGGCTTCAAGAGGGCAGAATGAAAGAAAGAAAGAAGGGAATCCATGAACTGAGAAGCAGCAAGAATGGGAGAGCAGTTGTCTTCATCTTCCGTCACTCCTCCATTCCCCTCTTCTCTCTCTCATCCCCACTCTACCTCCCCCCATTCCCCGTGACAATGCTTTCAAAGCTCTTTCCAAGTTGGGACTGAAGAAGCTGTCTCCTTCACTGTTCATATAGTCCCTAATCCTCATGGTCTGGACCCTCATAGACTATGTGTATCTCTTTAAAAATTCCCAGGCATCAAAACGACTAATATGGAAATGTTTTACATGATTGCACATGAATAACCTCTATCAGATTGCTTAGCATCTGGGGAGGGGGGATGGATAGGAGGGATAGAATTTGATACACAAAGTTTTTTTAAAAGTTAAATGTTTTTAGTGTAATTCAGGAGAAAAATAAAATATTATTAAAGTACTTTAAAAAATAAAATAAAAATTCCCAGGCACGATTAACCTCTGATATCCAGCTCAAAGACTGAAATAGTCCAAAATTACTCTTAGGGCTGAGAGGGATGAGGTGTCCTTCTAAACTACAAATCCTAGGATGCCAATTAATTATCGGATCCCTATTATATGTACATTTTCACCCAAAAAGAAAAACTCATACATTAACTGTGACTTTTTTCCTCTTCACCAATAAATCTCTGATTTATTCATTGTATTTCACTCAACAAGTATTTACTGGAAGGCCCTGAGTAAAGGAAACAAAAATGAAAAAGACACCTTCCTACCCTGGAGGGGCTGGAAATCAGGACAATGGTTTCCTATGTAGTGGTTCCTTTAAGACTAGGCTAGTTGCCTCCTCAGCATCCTGACAAAAGAGAAGTGGACCATCATTTGTCATGACTAGAAAACTTGTTCTCACAGTGTCCTTGCTACTTAAACTTCAGTTTGCTTTTTCCTGTGGTTTTTGATCCCTGGCTCTTCTCTTGTTTTCATCCCATTCGTTTTGATCTGCTTCATTCCATGGCCTCTTCCCATTGTTTGGCACATCAATTTCTATCCTACCATCTCCCTTAGATTTGATGTTCTCAGTCTCCACTGGTCGCAGGTACCTAGACTCCCTTCCTGGGAGAACTCACAGAAAGCCTCTCCTTCGTTAGCTGCTCCAAGTCTCCTCTTTCCCCCCACAGACTTTTGACCATAAAAGAGAAGGATACAGGGTAAAATATAAAGCTCAGAGGAATGAGAATCCTTTCCATTTGAGGTCATTTGTTTATTTACTCACCAGTTATTTATTAATTCAATTAAACAATATTTATTAGGTGCCTACTCTTTGCAAAGATGATCAGAGAAAAGGATGGCTCAAATACCTTGAGAAGGTATTTGACCTGGATCTTGAAGAGACAATTTTGTTAAGCAAGAATGGGGCAAAGTGGCCAGAAGTATATGAGCAAAGATACAAATTCATGAAAGTACAGATTAGAATCCAGAAAGACCAGTCCAGTTTGTTTGGAGCAAATAGAGATCTAGTAAGAGGTAAGGCTAGAAAGGTAATAATAGTAGTAACGAGCATTTATATAGTCCTTTAAGGTTTGCAAAGTATTTTTAAAACATTACTTCCTTTTATCCTCATACAAACACTGGGGGGGGTAGGTGCCATAATTATCCCCATTTTACAGATGAGGAAACTGAATCAGGAAGATGTTTAGTGATTTACCCAAGATCACACAGCTAATAAGGTCTGAAGTCGGATTTGAACTCAGGTCTTAATGACTCTAGGTCCAACATTTGTCGATAAGAACAGAGCCTTGAATGACAAACTAAATAAATAGGACAAAATCAGTAGGCAAAAGAGAATAATTAAAGGTTTTTGAGCTTGGAAATGATAGGGTTTTTCTTTTTTTTTTTTAATCATAATTTGTGCCTCTTGTGTCCTTATCATATTCTATTCTGCTTTTTAGTTATTACATAGTTATGATATAGTTACTGCATATATGGAAGGAAAAAGGATGTGTGTATATTATGTATTCTCTGATAGATTGCCAGCTAGATCTTCAAGAGCAGGGACCATATCTCATCTTTGGTGGAATCAGAAGGAATTTGACCACTGAAGGAAGAAATGTAGCCTAAATAATTTCCACCTCCCTTTCCCTCACTCCTCTCCTCCCAGAGCAAAAGTGTTAACATATAGGGTTGTTATTACCCAAGAAGATCTTTATTTTCCTGATGCTACATACATAGTCCCCAGTAGGCAAAACCCTTCAGTTTATCACCATTTAGGTGGCAATATCTGTCCCCTTCATTCTCCACCCGCACTCAACTAGATAAAAACCCCTTAGGATGCTCTATCTTTCTAAAAGACCAATGCTTCTCCAACAGGGCAATATAGGCCTCAGCCAATAATAGTTCAGTTTACCTCTAATTATTCTCCTGGAGAGCTAACTCACTGGGACTTACTGAGAAGGTTCAATGTATAAAGGGATTCTCAATCATTTTTTTTTATGTCATGAACCCCTTTGACTGTCCGGTGAAGCATATGAACTCCTTCTCAGAATAGTGTTTAAAATGCATAAAATAAAACACATAATATTACAAAGGAAACCAATTACATGGAAATGTAGTTACAAAAATTAAAAACAATAACAACAACAACTTCATGAACCCCAGGCTAAGAAACCCAGTTACCAAGGCACCACCATCCATTCTCCCAGTCAAATAGGTTTAGAACCACAGCATCACCTTCAACTATTCACTCAAACTCACACCACATATCCAATCTGCTGACAAGTTCTGTCATTTCTACCTTCCCAACATTTTTCCCCACTGGGCCATTTACTAACTATATCTTGGGCAAATCACTTCACTTTTCTAGACCTCAGTTTCCTCACTTTTAAAAGGAGAGGACTGAATTAGATTAAACTCTCAATCTATGATTCTATTGTATCCCCTTCAGAATGTATGGTGGAGGGGCCTGCTATCTCCCACCTACAATTCATAACAGGCACAGATAATCTCTGAATGCTTAAGAGGACCCTTCTAAATGGATGCTGAGCTGAAACTGATACTAGAGCAGCATTCCTTGCTCCTTAGACTCCTATTTCCTGCCAGCCTCAAAGTATAAGGACAAATCTCTGAGCTTCAAGTGGTTGATGCGAGAATGCCCTTCACAAGGGCTGAAACCTCCTGACTATGTGAAAAATTATTTCTTTTGATAATCTGTGTCTTGGAGACTCTGAGCTCCCAGCCCCCCAGCCTTCTGTTCAAAGTTCTTCAGAAGGATATTACTGATAATGAGATTGCATTGAATCTTCTTACCCTGGTCAAACTCCAACCCAGGCCTGAACTGATTTTATCCTACTCAGGTTTGGGCGGAGACAGATTCCCAAGACTGTGGGTGGTGTTTCCTCTGTCCAGGTGGCAGGTGATATCAGCCCCTATTGACCAAGATTAAATGACCTAAGTCATGTACTCAAGACCTCATTTTAATATAACCCCCCTCCCAGTGTTTTCACCAAAGTTGATTGGTATCCCTTGGGAACACCTACTCTTTGAAGGGCATATAACCCTGTACCCCCAACCCCCAAATTAAGCCAGTTTTGAACTAGCCTCCTTAGAGGGTTCCAGTTTTGGACCGACCTCCCATGCAACGCATGTCAAGCCAGCTTGTTAGAAATTAAACTGTGGACACACACACAGACACACACACAAACACTAATTTCATTTATCTCTTCCTTGGAACAGATTCTGTAAATTTATTGGAGTTCGACACCTACTAACCTCTTATGCCTGCCCTTGTCTGGGATGGGGCTACTTCCTGTTTATATATCTTCTTTTTTTGGTATAGAACTTTGTGAGATCTTAAAAGATAGCTGACATCTTCCTTTTTTCCTCAATTATCAGAACAGTCGTGGCAGAAACAACCCTAATTGGAAATGTTTCTGTAATGTTTGACTACTAACTTCTCAGCTAATTTCAATTATTCTGTAATTCTTTATTGCTGAGCATTCCCTTTTCTGGTGTGAGAATAAAACTGCCTATTCCACACCTCATACGTGCTTGTACTACAAGTGCTTTTTACTTCCTTCTACCTCACCCCTGCCCTTTTCTGGGGAAGACACCTTAGACAGAATCAAAATCTGAATTGTTCCTCAAGAACCTGAAGTGGGAGTGGAATTGAAACACTTGGAATCTAGTTTCCCAGTTGGGAGAGATAACCCCAGAACAATGAATTCAGGCCAAACCTTAAAAGCAATAACTAAAGGATAGGAATTGGTAATGGTCACCAGTTCCTCTGGCCTCACCATCCAGTGCTCATCCATTTAAGTAAATTTGGATATGACTGGATATAAGAGAAGAATCAGGCTTGATCATAATATTACCATTTTTGAGTACTTCCTTATCTAATTCCTCCTACATGCTTCACTATAACTCTAAGTTATGTGATTCTATAAGCATCTCAATATCCTTATATCAACATACAACAAACTGGATGTTGTGTCATACAATCCATCTGATTTTCTGTCTATTATCTCACAAATAAAGCTATCTTGGCAACTCTTTTTTTCCCTTCCTCTTCTTTTTCATGCCTTCTTCTCTTCCCTCTCCCTTTCTTTAATCCTTCCTTCCTCTCTCCCTCCTTTCTTCCTTCCTTCCTCCCACTCTGCCTCCTTTCTTCCTTCCTCACTTCTGCCTTCTTTTCCTCTATCCCTTCCTCCCTTTCTTCCTTTTTTCCTTTCTTGCTTTTTTTTCTTAGTGGACCTGTGGTTTCATTGTGAGGACTGGGTTCAAGGTCTACCTCTGACAGATAATGACTGTGACTCTGGGTAAACCACAACTTCTCAGTCTTAGAGAGCTTCTCAGGGTGCTGAGAAGTTGTGGTTTGCCCAGACCATCTAGTCTCCAAGGCCAGTTCTCTATCCACTCCTTCCTTCCTCTCCTCTTTTATTATACACTTCATAATCTACTTCAGACCAATGGCATCATTTGTTCCTAGTATGTCTACAGACAAGTTTTTCCCCAGCAACTTTCAAGATATACTTCTTGCACCACCTAACCCAGACTCCCCTAGCATATACTGACATGTTTGTATTTCCTGCAGTGCTTAGCAGTTCCCAGAATCTTGTACTCCCTTAACGAATGTGTGTTGAATAGATGACCAAAATTGAGTCCTTGGAAGACCTGGCAAAAATGTGTGAAATAGATTGAAAATGGGAAACTGGAGGGACACCACTCAATTAGGAGCCTATTGCAGTATTCTAGGCCAGAAGTGGCAAAAAAAACAAGGTCAACAGCCCACATTGCTGGCCAAAATATTCCCAAGCACAGAGAAACTAGATTAAAATGTAATTGGGAAATATTTATCAAAATATGTTAAAATACAATAGGATATAGATAATGTTAATATGTAATTTTCTAAGTCAGTATGTGGCTCACAGACATCCTTATTACAGTTTAGTGACCCATTACTATTTGAGTTTGACACTATTGCTCTAGGAAATAGGTAATGAGAACCTAAAAAAGGTCATGAGATTCATCCAATTATGTGTGTCTTTGTGTCCTATATTCTCCATAAAGTAATCTAATTAATAACATCTTTTCCAGAAAATTTACACTCTAAAAATCTAATCTCTCCCAGAAAATCAGAAACAGGTTCATTGGAAATGTTTCCTTTAATATTTAACTTGATAAAGGAAAATATTTTTAGGAAGCAAAATTAAGGCACTGTGGATAATAGCAAAGTGTTTCCTTGGCTCAACTATTCCGTAAGTCCCATTTTTTTTTTTTTAATATCATGAATGGCCGGAACAAAAATAAGCTAGGCAATTCCCATCCAAAAAGAAAGATGCTTTGTATTGTTGGATTTACACTCTTTCTGAATCTTAACACATTAAAAAAATTGCTGTACCCCACTAATGAATGTGTGCAGCAGGTCTAGTGCATTCATTACATACACTGGAAATGCTGGACATCCATTAATAATGTTCCTGTGTACCCGGCACACTGCCTTTACTTTTGTGCTAACAAAACAAAATACATCCAAAAAACCCCTTTTTTCCTTCTGTTCTATAACTGTTCTGAGAGACCAATTCACACTGAAGTAAAGCCCAAGTTGTACAAATTGTGGGTATTTTTATAAACCATACAATGACTGGGCTTCCGTTAAGGAAATACTGTGATTTTAACATTATGCAAGAAAACCAAAGAAGGAGCATTCTTATGTTAATTGGCCATTCTATGCCATTCAGAAATTTAAAAAAAGCATCTTGAATAGTGCAAAAGTTGAGTTGTTAATTCAGTTTGTTTGCTGGCTTTTAGTTGGGGATTTTGGGGGTCTGTTTTATTTCAATCATAGCAAAGAGACAGAGACCAACTGAGACAGAGACAGAGAGAGAGAGAAAGAGAGAGAAAAAAAAAATGCTCACTGGTCACACAGTGTGCAGTTTTAAAAAATATACATTTTACATTATAAGACATGAGAAGTCAGGTTTCCAAGATAGGAAGTTCTGTTTAGAATGTGAGTAATGAGTGCAAATATTAGGACAAATAATAGTTGATTGAGTCAGAAGACAGCATCTAATCACCTTACAATGAATGGAAACTTTATTCAATAGACTATTTGTTTATTATAAGCAAAAAAAAATGTTTTAATGTTTATAGTTATGGAATGAGTTATTATTCAGCTATACAACAGAAGTGAATCAGAAATTGAATAGATTTTATCTTATCTTTTTCTTTGGATTCAAAGGTCATTTCCCTCTTTTAGTGTTAATTATTATTAAGTGGCATAAAGGTTCTTTTAAATTTAGAAAAATTATTTTCTAAAAATTCAAAGAATAATTTTTCACCTTCTAGGGAAGGGACAAAAACTAAAAAAGTAACATTAATTTCTCATATATTATAAATTATAATGTTTGCACTGATGAATAAGTTTTAATGTCCATAAAGAAACTTCTCAGATGGATTTCTAATGTAATATTAAAATGCAGTTCCTAAAAAGTACTTTTTTTCTAGTTGTAATAGGCAGGTATATTCTCCGCACATCTGTTCTCTCATTTAACATTTGATCAGCATAAAATAAATCATAAGATAATAGACCACATTCATTATATCTTTAAATTATGTTCATAGCGAACTTCCTCTATTACCTACAAAAATAAAATTTATAGATATTATAAATAAAATTAAGTGCTGCATTGCTATAATAGCTAATTCAAAATTTAGTTTGTTAAACAAAATTCAGACTCATTCCATATGAACACGTCTTGGCAGCTTTGCCTGTGACCTTTGAACAAAATGACTATTTATAATGGAGGCTCCCATGTTTATATGTGAATTACTTATCACTGACATCAGTTTTGCTCTCCATTTACTCAACACTAAGTAGCCCAGGAAATAATAACCACTTTTGAAACCATACCTCAGACTAGACTCAGAAGACCTCAAATGTTGAATGAACAGTTGAGATCTTCAGATACATAAATTCTGCATTCTATCAGTGAGATCTGTTTGTCTGCACCAATTCTCCTGGATTCTAAGACTATTTTAGAGAGTAGATATCATATTGCCTTCCATTCTTCCTCATCTTCAGCAAGTGTCAGTCACTCAACTCCTATGTTTTGAGATATGCCCTAGTACAGTGCATCCTGTGTGATATTAAACTGCACTATCCTAAATGGTAATTCTCTGTAAATGTTGAGGCTCAGAATTCTATCCCTCTGGTATTCACAAAGCTATTTCTCTAGTTCTTTCTCCCATTTAATTCTTAACTGATGAAATGAATCTACTGAATAACTCATCATTAGAGAAAAAAGACTGTCAGCTATTTAATGGGGCTGATGTGAAAGATCGAACAACAAGAGATGACTTTATAGGAGGTCCTGTAGCAAACGTGGTAATGAAGTTTCTCAGAAGACAATGGTCTTTCGATCATTCTGAAGACTCTGCAGAGCTCTGCAAAAAGAATATTAAAAACAAGAGGAAACTACTGCCCTTCACTGTTACCATAATACTTTTTTATCTTTCAGTCAGTATTTCATATTACAATGAAAATGGAAAGGGTAACAAGTGAAATGCTCTGGAGAAATCCACCATTGAAATTCATCTATTTAGCTATTCTCTTCACCTGGTAAATAGTTTCTCAATTTGTATTCATCTTAAGTATCACAATATCACAATGGCCCGTATGGCAACAATAATCACTACTTACCAAAACACAGGAAATTATTCAATTGTAAATTAATATATTTTAAGATTGGATAATTTGGACTTCTCATGATGACTACTAAGTGATACAAACCTAACATATCTTCATTCTTTCCTTTCCCTAGAATTAACTGCTCTGTTTAATGATTTTACTTTTCCAAGATTTCAGTGAAATAAGTGAAGCAGTCTCAATTTTTAGCATTTATAAAATATTCTAATTGGGATGTGCACAATTTTTCTTAAGTTGGCAGATAGAGAGTACTAACATGTTTCAATCAAGATTCCAAGAGTTTTTGCCCCATCCTCTTAAACAAATACACTAATTCCACTTGATGTTTGATTTTTAAGGCTTTTAATCAAATGCAATGGAAAATATAGTGTTAACTTTGGAGTAACAGACATTGCTTATAATTTATGTATACCCCTCATTTTTAGTAGAAGCTGGTACAGCCCCAAATTCATATTTATGTTTTTTTTTAATTTAATGGTTAAGTATTACTTCCCATTTTGAATCATTCTTTCTGGATTGTTTTCAAAAAATTGTATATTTTAATATAACCAAAAAACTTGAAAGCACAGCTGTGATTCCTATATACAGGCTTCTCTCATTTGGGTCAAACAAAATGATAGATGGAAAAGCAGCATGCAAATCCAAAAGTGCAATTTTAAATTTTAGTTATTTATTTTTATTTCTTTTACTAGACCTGTGATATCATCAGTGTAATGATTGCCTGCTAACAAACTTCCTCTACCAATGCAGGTTGTACCTTTTGGGCAACTTACACCTTAGAGAATTGCCTGTGCCACCAAGAGATTAAATGAAATGCCCATGGTGCCATAACCCATATGTGTCAGAAGCAGCACTTGAACTCAGATCATTTTGGCTTTGAAGCCTGGTTTTTCATCTCACTATCTCACTGGTTGTTGATCTTATCATTTGGACTTAAAGAGACTCTCTGAATCTAGGAAAGAAAGTTTCATCAAATGCCCAACATAATTAAATATGGATACCATTATAATATCATCATAATTAAATCTTATAAATTAATATTCATTTTTCTTTTTTTCTGAATGACTTTTTGTTGTTACTATTGATAAAGGTACCAAAAACAAAAGAAATGGCAAGAAACAATGGAAAACATTTACTTTCTTTTTTAATGTCATTAAAAAGCTACACTGGTCTCATTTATTGCTTCAAATTAGGTGAAATGGTGTCCTTTTTGTACCTCCAATTAAATTAGCCAGCAGTTAAAATGAACTTATAAAAGTTCTGAAACATTTTAATTAAGCAAAACACTGTGACCAGACACACAAATCTTCATCCATAATCACAGCCTTAACAAGCTGATTATATTCTGTATGATCTCATAATCATAATGATCACAACAGGGATAATGAACCAAGACAAGAACCTATAAACTGTAGCTCCAAATGAACTGACTTTTCTTTTTCATTCTTAGCTTCCTCCTGAGATCTGTCTCCTTCCTGACCCAACCTATTCTCTTCCTTTTCCTATCACTTCATAGTAATGTCAAAATTATGAAGCATGAATTTGTTTTTGCTTTCATTTTAGCCTCATAATACATTTCAGTTATGAGCCAGGAAGCCAAGAATGTTGTTCTCTGCACAGTAGATATAGGGGGCTGATGTCAGTGAGGATCCTTCAGTTACAGAACATATCAGTCTGAGGCTTAGCAAAGACTAAAGATGGGTTTTTTAAATACCCTTTCAATTGCTAGACTAATAATAACTGTTCAAAATTCTTATTTTAAATGGGGGGTGTGAGAATTACCATAGGAAAAAAATTTTAATGTTTTGAGGAATTATAGGTCATATCCACCAAAAACCAAAATAAAATTCTTATTAAACTTTTGAATTCAACAAGTCTTTCTTTTTTTTTTAAAATTAAGGGTTTACTATTTGCATCCACAGGTAATATAAATAGTGCACAGCAGCCAGTCCACCCCCAGCAAAACCATTTTGGAAGATGGACTAAACTACATTGAGGGTAATTAACAGGCCTCAAACCCATAGGTGAATTAAGGGGGTGTCTACCCCAAACATGTAAAGACTTCCTTCTGCATAATTTGTTCCATTGGCTATGATGACAGCTGAAGGAGGTTCTATGGAATGCTTAGAGTTTGATCAGACATCAAAGATGTATTACAAAGGAAATATGAAGTAATTACAAAGGTAGCAATAACAACTGGAGGTACTATGAAAGGTCTCATGTACGAGCTAAGTCCTGAATAGAGCTAGGGAAACCAAGGAGTGGAAGTGAGGTAGGAAGAATATCACAGTAATGGGAAACCACATATGTAAAAAACAGAGGGGGAAAGCGAGATGTTGTGTAAGGGAATAGTTTATCTGGAACAGTATGCCTCAGGGGAAGTAATGTGAAATCTAAGGGAAAAGATCTGTTGGAACAAGATGTAAAAGGGTCTTAAATGACAGCAGGAGTTTATATTTTATCCTAAAGATAATGGGAAATCATTGAATTTTGTGGATATAGGTGATATCCTGCTCCTTACTAATCCACCAGGACACAAGGCTACTAGGTTTATCAATGATCAGAGATTCTGTCCCACCCCTTACCCAGGGGGAAAGGATCTAATCAACATCAGATCTAGGGCATGGGTGGACATGCTCTTGCTTATGACTGAAGGAGAAGTTAACCATGTATCAGCCCTCCATATCCAGTGACAGCTATGACCCTTCCTACTTCATCATCAATATTTATTTAAAAAGAAAAACTATTTACCAAAAAAAGATTTATAGTTCAGAAGAGTCAAATTAGTGAGGGAGCCACCTATGTTACAACAGAGGTGAAATGTGAACATCCCATCATGTTGACAAAAGAGCTATTTAAATTATTGAGTTAAGAAAGATGGATGTAACATGACAGAGTCAAGGGAGACTCAGCAGCTTGCATTCCTGTTCGTTTATTTAAATGTTTTGGTGCTGTAAGTTTTAATCATTTGGCTCCATTAAGCGCTGTCTAATATCATACAGAAAGCTGACATTCAAAGACGAACATGAAAAATTATGTAATTTTTCTATGTAAATTTAGTGTTTTCAAAGGACTGAAAAAGCAACTTTTAATATTTTTTACCTCAAGAAATGTCAAATGTGGGGAAGATAAAGAAAACTAATAATGAATAATAAATGTATAATGAGAGACAGCACGGTGCAATGGACAGAGTCATGGGTTCAAGCCCTGTGTGTATCATATGTTCACTGTTGGCTACCGGAAAATTTTCTTAACCTCTCAGTGCTCCTGCCAACTTCCCAATATCATAAGTTACAGACCATTGTCAATCTGCACTTGTGGAGGAAATTCCCCACATTGAAGAAACATAGACCTAGTCCCCTCAATTACCTCAACTACAAAAATGGTATTTGTATTTCTCTAAATTAATATGTCCACTTTTAAGACTAGCTTTAAGGTGGTATAGAAATGAGTTCACTAGTTAAAGAGACTACCATTGTGTGTTTACTGATGGGGATATTTTTGAAACACTGAAAAGTATAAAAATTAGAAAATTGTTGGAAGTCTACCCAAACCAACAAATCACTCCTATAGATATGAAACACATCTAACCCATAAATTCATACAAGGCTTCAAGAATATAGCAAATAATACAGAATCTATAAGAAACAATGTTAGTTTTTAGGTTAAAATTATTTTAATACTTTTATTAAAATAGATTTTAATACTTTTATTAAAATACATTAAATAGATTTTAATGCTTTTATTAAAAATATGATAAATACTGTTACCCACAGATTACATGCTGTTTTGTTTCTTTTCCCTTCAGATACCCCAATGATATGTCAAATGGCCATTCTCTTGGTACAGACACTGTCTATAATTTAAATAATAAATTTAAGGCTCATCCCACCGAGTGATCAAAAGCCCAGGACTTCAAAGGATCCTCAAATCAAAGACTTAGAGGTGGAAAGAAGCTTACGGGTCATCTAGTCCAACCACCTCATTTTATAGAGGTTATGCGACTTGCCCAAGAGTCACAAGGGGAATTGAGTGGAAAAGCAAGATTTGAATTCAGGTCCTTTGACTCTAAATCCAGCATTTTTTCTGCTATGCCATGCTGCTGATGGGGCACAATGTGGAGATGAAAAATTATCAGCAAAGATTTCAGCCATAATGGGAAAAGTCCTTATGCCATAATTATAGACATGGTTCCTTCAAGTTGACTTAAGGGAAACAAACACAGCTCAGAACTAGGTACCATGCTTCCTAAAAGAAACCTAGACATAGGAGGAGAAATATGTTAACACTCCTATGTAGCCACAATTGAATAGGGCTGATGGAACAAGGAAGTCAGTGCACAGAAATGGTACTACTAAGTCAATTTCCAAGTCCATAATTCTTAGTCAGATATTGGGTAGGTAGTTCTGATAGCAGAAAGTGAAAACAAGCCTAATAGAATGTCAGAGCACTTGCTGATGATATTCTTGAACTTTAGGCTGGCAATCTTCATTTTGGATAAACCCGCTAAGTGGAGAGATAGAAATATGGAACCTGAGGTTTACTTCCTTATTCATCTTCATGTATAAATTAGTGTGACTCCCTGGAGGTTCCAGCAAGGGTTAGGAAAGGGTGGGCTTCATCTTGCCTGTCTGTATTCCTAGAGATCAGAGCCCTGGTTGGTGCTTCTGTAGCTGTAGACATGGCCCAACATTTTCAGATCAATATGAAAATCAGATTATAAGGAACCGTGTCCACAGGTAGGACTAATTCAGAATATTCCTGGGAACTGTCAATACTGGATTTTGTTTCTTATTAGCATAATAGGTAGTCCATAATTAGGCAAAGGGCAGCTAGGCCAGACAGTGGATAAAGCAGGAGTGGGAAACCTGCAGCCAGGAGGCCATATGTGGCCCTCTAGGTCCTCAAGTGCAAACTTCCACTCTGTTTGGTGAAGTTTGGATTTAGTCAAAGGGGACCTAGAGGACTTGAGGACCTAGAGGGTCACATGTGGCCTCCAGGCTGCAGGTTTCCCACTCCTGGGATGGAATCAGGAAAACTCATCTTCATGAGTACAAATTTGGCCTCCGTCACTTAACTGGTTATGTGACTTGGGGCAAGTCACTTAACCCTATTTGCCTCAGTTTGCTCACCTCTAATATGAGATGGAGAAGGAAATGACAAACTACTCTAATATCTTTGCCAAGAAAACCCCAAATAGGGTCATGAAGAGCTGGACACAACTGAAAACAACTAACAACAACAAGCAAGCAAAGCAATACTTGACACGTAGATTGGCATTCTCCACTATAAAATAATGGGATGAATATTCATGTGTGCCCCCATGAAAAGCAAATTTTCTATAGTCAAACCACACATATATACCATATACCTTTATATAGAGAAGTTTGAAACAGAAGAAATAAGGGGAGAGTATTTTTTAGTAATTATAACACCAGATAAAGAATTAGACACTGATAACATTTCACTTTTTCATTGAAATTTCTTTTTATGCTTTATGTTTTAATTTATATTTCTCTAATCAATAGTGATTTAGAATATTTTTCATATGACTATAGATAGCTTTGATTTCTTTGTCTGAAAACTGCCTGTTCATATCCTTTGACCTCTTATCCATTGGGAATGACTTGTATTTTTATAAATTTGACTCAGTTTTCTATATATTTCAGAAATGAGGCCTTTATCAGAGATACCTGTAAAATGTTTTAAGCATATGCAAAAGTAAGACTTGAAAAAGAATTAAAATGTTATAGCTAAAATTTTTGAGAGATACATATAATACTTAAAACTTTCCATTCTAAGTTCTATACACATATATACATACATACATGCATACATTACTCAAAATGTCTTTCAGTCCTATTTTTGTTTTAGTCCCATATTTTTTCAGTACTATATTAGTTTCTGTCTGCTATAAATCTTAAAACAGGGTGGTTAAGCAGAAACAAGTCAAACTGGGGCATAAGCACTGCCATAATGGAAACCAGGGTGGTTTTATAGTTAACACAAACTAGGAGGGTTGCATAACTGTGAATAAGTGCAATGAAAAGCTCAGGGACGCTAACCCGCTTATATGATATAAAGCAGTTCTCAAGTTTGCTTTGATCTATAAGAGATGAGCTGTAAAGACAGCTTCTGTTCCCCCAGCTCAGAAACTAAGAATTCCTTTTGCTGCATTATGCATAACATTATTACCGACAAGGTACGAAGCAAGAGCAAGCAGTTCACAAACCCCACTAGCATACTAAAATAACAGTGTGACTAAACTGATTTAGACTCTGAATTCTCCTGCTTAAATCCCATTTATCCCATTGACTTTAACACAGCCTTTTGCTTTAAATGTAGATTTTCCTGGTATCTATTCCCTCAAAGCAATTCTGACTAGCAGAGTCAGATTGGTAGAACAGATGAATATCTAGCTCATACATGCATACTATGCTTGATGGCAAAAATCCCCTTATCAGCAGAGATTCCAGTCTCCTACCCAACTTAAAGGCAACTGAAAGTTAGATATGTGAAATAAAGATAGGCAGTGCAATTAAAACCCATGGCCCACAGACACATACAGGCAGTGTGGCAAGCATTGTGCTTGATATTCTAGGAAGATAAGACATGTCTGATGTAGGAGGAATTCCCTTCACAGATTAGTCTATCTTCAGAGCTCTGGGCTCAACAGTACAGAATATTAAGAGGCCTAAAACTTGTCTTTCCCATCCTGATCTAGAGGTGAAAACTGTTGTTTGTGGTATATCCTTTATTCTTGAAGAGGACTATGACATCAGGAAGGTGATGCCATGACTTGCAATTGAATTGGATTTAAGCGGGGAGTTTGGGAAATCACCAGCCTCACTTTCTCCTCTGGAGTCTTCTGGGTCCAGAGGCAACATAAAAATCAGGACAACTGGAGATGGCCCCCAAGGGTAAAAACTATAGAAAAGTATCTTGATGGTACTGATTTAGCAACCCACTTTTTGCAGAATGAGACTCAAAATAACAAAGTGTCAACTTACAGTCAGGTTATGGTGCTATTCAGAAAGACAGGCTGTTCAGTGGATAGCGCACCAGACCTGGAGTCAGGAAGACCTGAGGATGGCCTCAGACACTTACTAGCTGTGTGACCCTGGGCAAGTCACTTAACCCTATTCGCCCCAATTTCCTCATCTATAAAATAAACTAGAGAAGGAAATGGCAAACTACTACAGTATCTTTGCCAAGAAAACTCCAAAACGGGGTCACAAAGAGTTGGACATGATTGAAAAGACAACTGAACTGATAGCGCTATTCATCTGAGTCCAAATAGTTTTCTTAATTCAAGTTCTGCAGATAGATCTAGGCAGTGATGACTGTTGAGCCCCTGATTTTTTACTTCAAAGATCTACAAAAGCATTCCTCTTAAAAGAAAGGGGAGGAGAAAGGAAATTCTAAGCCTTCTGTTTCAAGATATACTTTTCGAGTTATCACCTAAGACCATAAAAATTTAACTCCTGGTGAAGGAAAACAGTCTCATAGAGTGTATGCAGTCACCTGTGGCTTTGTAGCAAGTACTAATGTGACTCTCAAGCGTGGCTTTAAAATGGGTACACCCTGTAGAGACTGCCAGGAAGGCAGTGTGACACAGAGGCAAAAGCACTGAATTTGGAATCAGAGGACCTAGGCACAATTTCTGCCTCTGACACTATCTTGTGACTTTGGCCAAGTCACTTAACCTCTTTGGACCTCAGTTTCCATATCTGCAAAATACAAAGGTTGAACTAAATAGCTTTCCAGATCCCTTCCAGTTCTAAATTGGGGATCCAATGTAAAATTGGCAAAATTTTAATGCTTTCTAATTTATAAAAAAGGATCATTTCTATTATAGAAAAATTCAACTGCCTAATACATTCTGCTGGAATAGGTGATTGACCTTTCCCCACCATACCCTAAATCTGATTTTAAGATACTATCCTAAGAGGCATACTTCCAGAGACTTGGAAGAAATGTTATCCCACTATACAGTAACTATACAATGTCACTTCTTGAAGAATGTCCCAGGCATGAGGGAAAACTGTCCAGATCTTTCATGAAAAAATGACTCAGGGCTCAGATTAATTCACCTGAGTAAAGAGCCCTTTTAGGAGGAAAAGAACATTTCAAAATAAAACATGATGAATTTGGCCAAGGCTTCAATTTATATTTTACCTTCATTTTTCAGAGGAAAAAAATGATTAAATTTTCAGGTTTAAATGATTTTGCAGCTGCTTTTCTGCCTGTTGTTTTCTGAAATCTGGAGTTCTACTTAACCAAAGACGGATGCTCTCTGAAGGATCTTCTTTCCGAAGGCTATGGTATATCTCCCTTGACATTTTTTAGAGAATACAGAATAATGCTGGATACATAATTCAGTAAGAATACAATGAATAATTTCATGTCTGTCTCTGGAAGAAATCCATTAAGACACATGCACACAAATGCAATTACACAAAATACAGAAGTAAGGCTGAGATTTTTGTTCCATGATGTTTCCGACTAAAAAAAAAAAAAAGCTTCTTAGGTCTCTTATAAACTGAAATAAGTAAAACTATCAAATAAATAAAAACTATCAAAATTCAAGTATTTATTAACTTGCCTCCCAATAGATAACAGGACAAATTCTCAAATTTAGTAGTTTTCCCCAAATCTGAAAAGCACATTGACACTATGTTTATAAAAAAAAATATCCTTTTGGTTTTAATGAATAAGGACAAAAAATCTGTTCAATGAATCAAACGATAAAGTCATACCTAAAAGAAGGAAACATGAAAATCAAATGTTATTAGCAGAACAACCCAATTATTTTCCTTCCCACAGTTGTTGTCCTAATTTATTCAGGGAGAAATCAACTAACTTAAAGTACCAAAAAGGTCAGTCTCTTAGGAAGTCTGAATTGGTTCAGCATCATTAGCATGCCATTACTGTCAGGTGAAACAACTACTTTGAACAAGTGCTCGAAGCCTTATTTACTAATAAGGTTTAAAGCTACCAAATTTCAGATGAATTCACTTTCAGGTAAATCTGTATAGATCTAAAATATTTTATAACCTGCCTATCAGAACTTCTTTTGTAAAATAACTTCTTAGTTTTGAGAACACATTATATTCATCACCAAAGATGACTATCAGAAAACCATAAATTTATAGCAAATACATTTTAAATGAATAATAAATTAATTTTTATAAAAATGATAGAGGTGAGCCTTTTAAAATGAAGTCACTGTAAGTACTGTGTTGCCTTCGCCAAGAAAAGCAGATAATAATGAACATTCTATCCAACTAAGTATTATAGTTACTCCAATGAAAACCATTTAAATCCAGTCAACCATTGCTTTTGCACATAAAATCAAACCTATTCATGATCAAAGTTCAGCATAACAGGTAAGGAGCCTAGGATGCTGGCCAATGAAAATATGACATTGTCCAGGAATTTTAATTCTTAGCTCTTATTCATAAATGTCACATATTTGATTATAAAAGATTACCAAAAGATTGCAAAAGCTATCAAAATAGTTTTGCTTTCCTACCAAAATCCTGGCAATGAAAAAAACAAAACAAAACAGGAAAAGGTTACTATCAAAAATTGTGACCACTAAGTTGATTCCATTTTAAAAGTTCATCAGACAGATGACATCTTGGGAATGTCAATTCCTAGATTTTAATAGTCGGTATTTTGCTTTCCTACCAAAATCCTGGCAATGAAAAAAAAAAGAAACAGGAAAAGGCTACTATCAAAAATTGTGACCACTAAGTTGATTCCATTTTAAAAGTTAATCAGACAGATGACATCTTGGGAATGTCAATTCCTAGATTTTAATAGTCGGTATTTTGAGTTCATTCACAAATTGTACAGAAGGAATCAAACATCATAAATAAACTATGACTTATCTTTAAAAATATTTTAAAGTGCTAGTTCCCTGTTTAGCTGTTTAATCAAATAACACATTATTCTGAAACTAGTTATAAAATCGCAATTGAGAATATTTTGTTACTATGGATATACTAACATTATATCCTTATGCCATATCTATATAACATTGAATAAAAAATAGCCAAAATAGTTCTAGGAAGTAAGCTGTGCAGAGGACATGACCTAAGAAGTATGCAATAAAATGTGTACTTGAAAAATAGCATGTGATCTACAATTGGAGAGAAAAAAGTCAAAGAAGACACAATGAACATATAAAATAATTAGTGTTAGCATAGATTTCATTTAAAACAACCCTGGTGGAATGATTCTTTTTTTTTTCTTTTTTGCATTTGTTTTTTACCAATTCTATTATTTCATTGGTATAGGGAACACCTAGTGAGAAAAATCCCACTAACAGGCTAAGTCAGCACAAACAAAATTTGCTAGGACATTGAGAAGATAAGTGACATGCCCAGGCTCACATAGCCAGTGTATGTCAAAGGCAAAACTTGGACCCAAGTCTTGACTAGAAGACTGGCTCCCTATCTCCTATGCCTCTCAGCACTGCTTATTTCTAATGAGTCTAACATGGCTTTATAAACATATCTATGCATATGTATATATATATATATATATGTATATCTTTTAATCTCCACTCTGGGGTTTCATAGTTAGTTTTGGAATGTTATGCTCATCTTAGCAATTCTAAAGTCACATATGTCAATAAAGCAACTTGAAAACATTACTTTTAATCCTTTTAGTGGTATCTCAAAGAAATGTCATGATTTGCAATACTGGAAATATTAAAATGAATATTTAAAGTGCTCCTATTAAATAAATAACTGAACACATTAGTACAAAATCTAAAAAAAAAAATGGAAAAGGGCAACAATTTCACAACTCAAACTTCAAAATCTTTCACATGTCTTACAGAAGGAAAAGTTCAGTATTTTCCCCCACAGACATACTCTTGCCCATATGATATGAACCTTTGAAAAAAATTTTCATATATATGTACTTTAGTATACGTGTGCTTTGTATTTTAGTATATATGTTCTTTGTAAAATAGTAGTACAAACTTTTACAAAAGAAAAAAAAAACAGTTTGCTAACGATGATTTTTACCTACTTTCACTAGCCATTCACACAGATTCCATACAAATACATAAGACTCCTCATCTTTTGGATCATCATTTTAATTTTTCATTTAAATTCATAATTTTTGAGCTAGTGAAATTAGAAGTATCTTGCTCTTCTTACTGGAAATTCCAGGTTTCTAGTAATTTTCACATTTCTTAATTTTAGAAAACTGAAAAGGCTTAACCTCAGCTAAAAGGACATTTCCATTTTCCTTCTCTACTTACCCACTAAATACAGAAGTAGATATGCTATCTGATGAGAATTAAACCAACTATAATCCTAGGAGAGATAAGATATATCTTTTAGTTATTTTTATCCATAAGAAATCTTTAAGAACTAATGATGTTTCTGTTTTAAATATGTAGAAGATATGGTTTTTAAATTAGACCAACAGGGAATTTCAGGTTACTGGGCTCTGATTAGTAATACTTAGCTGGTTCCATTAACTTCAAAAATTCTTTTTTTTAAGTTTCTAACCCATAAAAATTTTTCTCCCATAGTCTCATGTGCAACTTTCAAATAAGTACCCAATAAATTCATTGTGTGGCCTTATTTTTTCCCTAATTCTGTTTAAAGCAATTATGATAGGATGGAAAGAATACCAGGTTTATAGTTGAAAGACCTGGAATCACATCTCAACTCCATCAATAACTTACTTGTGTGACTGTGCTATCTATCACTTAACCTCTTTGAATCTCAGTTTTCTAAACTATAGAATAAAGAGGTTAGACTAAATTATATTTAAGGCCACTTCTAGCTCTAATTTTATAATCTAATCTATCTCTTTTAAGTGTATATATAGGGATGGGGGCTAGATCTATGATTTCATTGATATAGGGAATTTCCAGATAAGGAAACATTCTCTGCCAATGTAGGGCTGCCCCTTTTCTACAACTTAGTTGACTAGTAACACAGTGACTTGCCCAGGGTTACATATCCAGTAAATGTCCGAAGTGGGGCTTGAACTTGGATCTTCTTGGCTTCAAAGCCTGCTCTTTATCTACTAAAACACACTGTCTTTCATAATTGTTTATATGCCAAAAGTAAAAGAGACTGCTGATTGGATCTTATGGGTGCCAGTGAGTTTTAAATATAACTCATATAGATCACAGATAAACAAATGATATACAAATAGATGATACAAATAGATGGATAGACAGATGAATGGATAGATAGATAGATAGACAGATAGATAGATTTAAATAACCATGTTTCAGAGAAGATTTATGACCTACATTGTAAAGGAAATTTCCTCATCTATTTCCTCACACCAAATCCTATTACATGCCTAACATATGTGTGTATACACACACACACACACACACACAAAGTATAGTATGTGTGGGGGTGGGGCACAACATGATGTTCTAAAAATTTTTAAACTTCAATTATTTTGAAACCATCTATAATTCACAGGTTTAGAAAGTATCTAGTCACAGGGTCACAGTTTTAGACCCTAGATGTTATCTAGTCCAACCACCTAATATAGATAAGGAAATTGAGGGTAGAGTGATTAAGTAACCTTCCTAAGATGTCATAGCTAGTAAATTTGGCAGAGCCAAGATCTGAACCCAGGTCCTCTGTCGCCAAACCCAAAGCTTAAATATTCTAGTATTTTAAAAAAAAAAAGGGCCTTGTGATTAAGTCACTTTTTGAAGAGCCACACCACAGACACATTACTTATATTATTGCAAAACAGAGCACAAGACTGATAGCAACAAAAGCAGAATAAATAGCTTACCAAGATTCCAACAGCATTAGTCACTTGACAGATTATAATTGTTCATAATAAAGCAAGGGCAAGCTCAGTCATCTCTGATATACTGAAGGATACACACACAGAAAGGGTGATACTAGGTTCTGATATTTAGGAACAATTGACTACTCTTAAAACGTGCTAAAGCTCTGAAATGTTCAAGAAAATATGAAAGTAATTTTCAAAGCCTTTTCCTTGATGTTTCTTTAAAAAGAAACATGCTCCCTGGTGCCTTTGATTAAAAGAGAAATAATCACTCTTTTTTTAATTCACTCTGATTTCACCTCAGAAGGGACTCCTACTCTCCCTTTATCCCAGGTTGGCTCTCACTTCAAACTGGGGAAGACCAAAAAAAAAAAAAAACCCCAAAAAACAAAAAAAAATCAAGTCAGTTTGAAAATGCCCCAAAAGCTGAAAGGCTTAGAAATGTTTCCATCTACTAAACCCTAATTTCAAAAATATTGATGGTCTTAGATTCACCATTCCTTTATCTGCCTGCCACATAATCAATCAGAAATTTTACTTTAAATTTCATTGAAGAAAACAGGATGCTTTTATTGACAAAGTCTAAGAAATAATCCCTAAGTAAGCATTAAATGGATTTTTTAAAAATTCTTACCATAAGCACTGTGTTAATTAATAAGTACATTGCTGAATAAAAGAATGGAAAAGGGTCGAGAAGAAAGGGCAGGCAGAACAGTTAACACTAAACAAGCTGGCCAGCCTGTCCAACTAATCTGTACGGTTTGTTTTCACAGCTTTGCTCTGAACATTAGCTATGATGGCCCAAAGCTCCCTGCAGAGCCTGAGAGAGTGTGGCAAGCCAAGATACCAGCAGCACAATGTTTCACCTGTGATGCCAGATACTCAGACAGAAAAAACACACAACAGTTTGTCAAAACATTCATAAATGGCGCTAGCCCATTTTTTCCAACAGACCCCCGGTCTTAGCTGCCAATTTACACTGGCAGGTTTATCTAATGACTAGAGATACTCTTTTAAATTCAGGGTGAGGTAGGGATGCTGTGACACATGAAGGGAATCTGAGTCCTCTCCAGGGAGCCACTGACGATACCTGAAAAAGGCGATGCTAGACATATTAAATCTGGTTCCCACAGCACGCAACCCTTAGTCAGCACCTGGATTGTGAAACTGCTAAGACGCAAGGAAATCATCAGGATCACAGATGAGCTCAAAGCTTAATGGGAGAGCTAAAGCTTTTTAATTTTTTTCCCCCTGAAACACATGATTCAAAAAAAAAAAAAAAAAACCCTGCAAATAAACCTAGGGCAGAATTCATCTGCCTTTGTCTTCTCTTTGTTACCAAGCAATGCAGCCAGGAAGGACTGTCTTTGTTAGGTTTCCCAGATCAACACAAGCAGAAGCCAGTGTGATAAGAACTTTCTGATTAAGCTCTGAATCTTTGGCACATATCAAAAATGCCTAATTATTAAAGGACTAATAATATGTTCCTTATGTTTCTCTGACAACCACATGCATTACTATTGCACATCTCTGATGTTATTGGTGGTAGGGAGAGAGGGAGAGAGAGAGATACTGCTTATAGAGACACTGATCTATAAGGTGGGGGCGGAGGGAGTGTTCTCTCTTAAGTGAACCACACATAATGAAAGTTGAAGTTTTCATTAGACAGATATCCTAGTGGATGAGAAAACAAGTTAAATGTGAAAGTGGTTTATTTAAAGACACATTTTTGACAGGAAAAAACATACGAAGTGTTGCTTGGTAATAAAAAGTGGAATGAGATAAGAAATTACTATTCTTCAAGTGTATACTAAAATGTCACTCCTAAGATTCCCAACCCAGTTTTTTTTTCTTTTTACTGTCTCCTCATGGCTAATATATTTCTAAAAATACCCTCCTCCCCTGGCAGTATAACAGTGAGGAGAAAGAATACCACTGCTCAATACAATGTATGGAAATCAGCTCACTCAGGCAAAGCCTAGAACAATGGTGGCAGAATCTCTCTGAGAAAAGATCAGACCTGAAACTCTTTCTCTTTGTGTAAAATGCTTGTGAACACTGACTTAATGAGCTCCAGCTAGAGGTGTTACTTTGAACAAATAATACTCAGTCATCTCCACTCTCCACCGCACATGCTACTTAAAAAGTAAATAAAAGAGTTCTTTTCATGAGAGAGATTTACCATATAAACTTGACGCTTGATCAAAGAGCCACGTATTTGCGGATCTAAAGCAGAAGTGAAAGACAAGGAAAAGCTGTCACTGTACGCATGATTCCAATGGGGCATCATGCTCAACCTTATGTGGAAACAATTATGTGATTTCGGGCTGGATGGAAAGCTTGGAAACTCACTTTTTAAAAAGGCACGGATAGATCTTTGTACAGGAAGAAGGCCGCATCTAAATGCTAGAGCTTGGTCCCAATCTGTTTGGTGCTAATGTAGATACCATGAAGTTACCATAAGCAATATAGCTAAATGAATGGGCAGTGATGTCTCCTCATGGTGACACCCCTCCCCTCAGCCCCCCAAAATAGTAGCTTTTCCCTAGAGAATATCAGATCAGCTTGCTTCCTAACCCAGCTGTCCAGAATTGTGGGAGAGTGATCAGTTTTGTGAGTTTGAAAAAAAATGGCTTCCACACGCACGGTGACGAACCAAAATGAACGGAAGGAAATGTCCAGAATCAACAACCTGATCGAAAAGTTATTCTGTAGCTGCTTTCCCACTTCTCCTGATCTTTCATTTCCTTTTCCCTGGGACTCAGGAATTACTATGATAAGAAAAAACATCAGTCATCATAAATTTAAAGCTGGACATGTTTAGCCTTGGACAGCTAGGTGGTACAGCGAACAAAGTGCTATACCTGGAGTCAGGAAGACTCATCTTCATGAGTTCAAAACTGGCTTCACACACTTACCAGATGTGTGACCCTGGACAAGTCACTTAATCCTGTTTGCCTCAGTTTCCACATCTGTAAAATGAGCTGGAGAAGGAAATGCAAACCGGTCCAGTCACAAAGAGTTAAACACAATTGAACAAAAACAATCTTTAGTCTAACCTCCTCAAGTTTTACAGATGAGGTAAGTGAGGCTCAGAAAAGTGAAAGTCACTTGTGTGATTTTTCTCTTCCACTCTGGGATTCAAGCAAATTGGATTGTGTGATCTCTGATGTACCATACAGTTCCACAGTTTACCATTCTGTTATAATCCTGGCAGAATCCAAATTTGAATTCAGGTCTTCAGTCAACATATCCACTGCCTTTTCCACTATGCTAACATGCCTTGTAATAAGAATAAGAACAAAGGCAAGAAAAAGAGCAAGACTAACATTTATATAGCACTTTAAAAGTTGTGAGGTGATTTACATTTTCCTCATTTGATCCTCAAAGCAACCCTATGAAATATATGCTATTATTATCCTCATTTTTCAGATGGGGAAATAACAGTATAGGTGCTTATTAAATGAATTGGAGGGGGGAGAGTAGCAACCCAATTTAGCTACCACATTATATTAACCACCCTTTACAATCGGCTCAAATATTGAGAACTGAACAAAGTAAAATTAATATAATCATTACCTTCCAATAAACTATTCCTGGCTTGAGCATTTGACTAGTTTTAAGTTTTTCAGTATGTGTATCCAATATTGGGCATAATTTTCCCTTTGAAAAAAAAATAAACTTTATGTTTTCATAGCCACTATAACTCCTTCCACTAATGAAGTTATCATTAGTGTCCTCAAAAAAAAAAAAAAAAAGATAATCTATCTTTACCTAAATGGCCCTAAAAGAGTTAATGCTTCTCTGGAAAGTGAGAATTTTACTCCTCTTTCCCTGGCAGGATTTGAATCCATTAAGTAGTTGAATCCTTATCGTCTGACCTCCCACACAGTGCACAAATTTGCCTCCTATTAACGGTAATAGGAATCACACTCACTGATCAAGGAGACAGGCTGTTCAGTGATCATTAAAAGCATGCTTTTCAAAGATCTACCTAATCGTTAGAAGTCTTCTCAGGTTTATGGTTAATCTGATCTTTCAAATTTCCTGGCTGTTCTGTTTTTCTGTTGACTGATAACACTTTATCAGTGTTCAATAGAACTTCACTCTGATCTGGAATAGAAGATTTCATCCGAGTATACATATCTTTGATATCTCCCTTTTTAGATGACAGGAGCATTTCATTGATAGAGCACTAGAATAAGAGGCTGGAGTCCTAAAGTCTGGTCCAAGTTTTACCACCAGTTTGCTATTTGAATGGTTTTAGTGCTAGGAATCAAGTTAATTGAAAAACTCCTGGGAAGATTAATCCCTAGTTCCACCCCTCCCTTGACTAAAACTGTAAGGAAGAGCTACAGGAAAACAGACAAACAAGAGAAACCTATAAAATAATCTGGGATGTGATAGTATTAAAACAAGCTTTAATGGGATATTTTTAAATTAACACATTTAAATTTGGATTCCTGAAAAAATAGAAATCGGTGCTTTGATAGATAAGTAGGTTAATATTTCTAATGTATCATCATATAAATGGTAAAATTTACTAAACTGTTCTTGCCTTGCAATATATCTTAACTTTAACATCTAAAACCTAATACAGGTATTTCTTTCACCACTTCAAGAAATGACATCAAGAAATGACCTAATCGATCATTCATAAAATAATTATGCCTAACCTTCTACCATAATTTAAAAGAATCATACTGGAGCTAAAAGCAATCAAACTATAAAGCATAAGAAAATTAGAAGATAGGTTTAAAGAAATAGTTTAATAAGTGTGTAATCAAGAGAAATATCATTTTCTATCCCTTGAATGTTATCCCATCAATAACAATAGTTCACTTTTACATACCACTTTAAGGTTTGCAAAGTGTTTTTCTCCCCCTCACAGCAGCCCTGGGAGATAGATAATGAAGATATTATCTCTATTTTATGGATGAGGAAATTGAGGTTAAGTGAAACTAGTAAGTGTCTGAAGTGGGATTCAAACTCAGCTCTCTTGACTCCAAGTCAAATACCTTATCCAACATACCCTGTTGTCTCTCATTTATTCACTCTGATATAATTTTAGTTTTACCTCAATTCAATTAAATTTAATTCAACAAATATTTATGAAGCATCTACTACACGTAAGATATTTTGCAAAGCACTAGAAATACATGTTTATACCTAAGAGTATTATATTGCTAACACATTTAGATTAAATTCCACTGTAATCCTCAGATTATTTTTTCCCAAAAATTTATAATGCTTTTCTAATATTGTATCTAATTAATATGAGTCTTTTATCCAAAAGGTCAAAACTACACTGGGAAAGTAAAGTATAAGAGTATGAAAATTAACTTCTAATTCAGCCCTACCCTCACCCCCCCAAAAAAAGAACTACTGTTTCATAAATTACCTAAGTAATGTAAAAGAATAATTTTATTTGAACAGTCAAAATATATTTTACTTTGCTAATATAAACTTGTATAGCTATTTTCCCATTGAATTTATTCTATTTTTATAGATTTTTTTTTCTTAATTGCTTGAGGTCACTTTGAATTGTTTCAATATTCCAGTATACTAACAATTTAGCCCAATTTGTATCATTTAAACCCCCAGGCTAAGCATATGTCAACATGCAGACTGAAGGAGAACACTACCATCATCAAGTTAGTGAAAAAATTAATCACATCGGTAAAAAATATTTTGAAAAAAACTTGACTGTCATAATCATTGAGCCACTTATATGTACAGATACAATGTACGTATACAAATATACATACATATAGTCAGAAAGTTAAGAATAAATTTCTTAAACATGAAGCTAATTTGATTAATGTAGTTTTTAGACAGCATAAATATTTTCAAATATATAAATATATGGAAAGAAAAGAGCAGCTAGGTGGCGCAGTAGATAGAGAACCAGGTCTGGAGTCAGGAAGACTCATCTTTCTGAGCTGAAATCTGGCCTCAGATACATACTAGCAATGTGACCTTGGGCAAGTCACTTAATCCTGTTTGCCTCGTTTTCTCATCTGTAAAATGAGCTGGAGAAAGAAATGACAAAATACTCCAGTATCTTTGCTAAGAAAAACCCAAATGGGGTCATGAAGTGTCAGACACGATTGAAAAACCACTTAACAACAAAATAGAGACAAAAACACAGACCAGATGCAGGGATAGGGACAGAGACAGAAACAGAATTCAGACTTCACAGAATTTTGAAGACTTTACTTCACACTGTAAAAAGGTAGAGGCAACCTCAATCTCACTGAAAAAGCTCTTAAATCCATCATCTGAGTCATTAATAAATTTGTCCCCAAGGATAGACTCTTATGAGAAAACATTCAGCGCCCCCCTCCCCCACTTAGAGCCCAACTAAATGTTAGAACATTAATAGCCACCAATTAGGTAGGAACATCTAGCCAGCTACCAGCTATCTACCGGCAATGTGGTTAAGAGCAAATCTTATAAATATGAATTTAATAATTTGCTAATCTTATAAGGGAAGCTATTAAATTATGGTATGGAGGAAAGAGCACTGGACTATGAATTAGGAGGGTCAAGTTCCAGCCTCTGTTCTGACTGTGTGTATGTAGCTTTGGGCAAGTCTTTTAGCCTCTTTTGGGCTGCCTTTTCATCTGTAAAATGAGATCAGTGGACTAAATGATCTCTAAGGTCACTTCCAACTCCCCGAATCTATGATTCAACTTTAATTTGAAAGAAGCTAGTATCTGAAGTTGTAGCTAGTGGCAACCTACTTTAAAAAAAAAAAAAAGGAACTTTGGTATTGTATGCAGATGAAACCAGTGGCTCAGAGCCTGGGGGGTGGGGTGGTATTGTGGAGAGTTTATTCCACTCCTAGATATTAAAGTGACAGGAATTTTCTTATCAGAAGATCATAGGATTATAGGCTAGACTTTAAAGTTATTCTAGTCTAGCCTCCACATTTTATAGTAGGAGAAACTGAGGCCTTGATTGGGGGAGAGAACCTAATCACAGGAATGAATGGGTTCCAAAATTAAGATATTAATTGTGTCTCTTTCTTCTCTCCCTCATCCCCTCAGGAAAGAGATATAAGGTCTGAGATAGGTAGCTGAAGATAAAATTTTTGAGAGAATTATTTACTTTAGAAGTAGGCTATGGGAGAGAGTACTCCCTAAATATAGCATTCCTATGTTTCAGTAGATAGAAAATTTCTGAAATGTTTTAATCCCAAAATAGTATAAAGTAGTATAAAGACGAAGAATGAAGTACAAGACTGGAGAGATTTGACATTAAATTAAGATTCAGTGTGTGTTATGAAGGTTAGTATTCTAATCAGAATCAACAGATGAGGTTAAAGTTAAACTGTTAAGGAAAATAATACCTTATATTTGCATAAAGTTTTTCAGTTTATAAAGTACATTCAGAGAATTTCAGAGCTAGGAAGGACCTCAAAGGTCATCTAACTTCTCAGATACGGAATGGTTCAGCAAACAGAAAAAATAATAATAATAAGGTAGATGGGAGAAGGCTCCATAGAGGAAGTGGAAGGGGATGAAGTGGATTTTTAACAGAAAGAAAGAGTGTAAGCAAAGGTTTGCTGGTAAGAGTGAAAATAGCATGTTTTTTTGAAGAATGAGTATAGTGATCTTTCAGTTCTGTGGCCTCAAAGACCAATTAGTCTGACTCTTATCTGGCTAAGCAGTCCCTCTACAACACTATGGTACATTGGATAGAGTGTGAATTCTGGAGTCAGAGGACCTGAGTTCAAATATCACCTCTGATATTTATTACTTGTTTGATGGAAGGCAAGTCATTTGACCTGCCTGGGCCTCAGTTTTCTTAAGTGTAAAATGAGAGGATTGCTCTATAATCCTTTCTATGTCCACGATCTCTAACAAACAATCCTTAACAGCTTGTATAGACCCCTAACCTGACTGTGCTTGAAGATTTCAAATGAAGTGGATCCTATTAAAACCTGAGGCAACACATTTCCACTTTTAATAATACTAATTCTTTGGGAGTCTTTCTTTACTTTAAACCTAAATTGACTTCACTGTGATTTAAATGCATTGCTCTTAACTTTTGCCCTCTGAAATCCATCAGAAAAAAATCCAATCCCTCTTCCACTTTATAGTCCTTCAAGTATTTGAAGACAGCTATCATGTTGCCCCAGTCTTCTCTTCTACAAGTAAGACATAAAGACTTCCTTCAAGTAATACTCATCATCCTGATCGCTTTCCATTGCTTTCCAGATTATCAGTGTTCTTCCTAAAATGTGGTGCCCAGAAATGAACACAATACCCCAACTGTGGTCTGATCAAGACAGATTATAATGGGCCTATTCATGCTCTAATTATCACAAAGAATCTATGAAGTGGATGTTATTTTCTCCAGTTTACAGATGAGGAAACTGAGTCTCATTGAAGTTGACTTTCTCAAGGTCATGCCACAAGTGGCAGAGCCAAAAGACAGTTCCAAGGTTTTTTACTCTGATTAAGTGTAATACCCTAACACTCGAGTCTCTCTATCTCTCTCTGTCTCTGTGTGTCTCTCGTGTCTTCTCTGTCTGTATATCTGTCTCTTTCTCTCTCTGTCTCTCTCTTTCTCTCTCTCTGTCACACACACACACACACACACACACACACAATCTTCTTGTATCTTAAGGATTATTTGCTTTAAGATTACTCTAAAATATTCGCTAAAACTTGCTTTTAATTTTTGAAATTTAATATACTAATTTTTATATAAAAACTGTTTGATAAACTGGGTAGGTTTGGTCAGAGAGAGACCATCTCGAATCTTAGGAAAAGCACTTATCTTGTAGTTCAGAAAATAAAACCATGGTCAACTTGCAGCAGCATACCTAAATTGCAGGGGCAACTTTCCAAAAGATAAGTAATGCCTTGGAGACTAAAACTGTTAGAACAAAAGTTGTGAGGGGATAGCTTTGTGACATACATTGATGAGAATTTCACTGAGCAGCAAAATTCTTACTGAAATCCAGGTAGAGCAATTCTATTTTCTCCCATTTATCTAGATGACCTGTTACTCTGTCACAGAAGGAAATGAAATTGATCTGCCATGATTTGCTCTTTAGAAAGATCAGTATCTTGTCCTCTCTCAGGTAACTGGTTGTTTGGTGGTTTGTTAAGGTTATCTTCCCAACTTTTAAACTTAAATTCACTGTTCTATAATGGACACATTTGTCTTCTTTCAGGCTTGAGGATTTCTCTTGCCTTTTGTGAGTCTTCCATGAATCAGCAAGAATTCTAGAATGAAGTAAAAAGCTCACTGCACTATTGACCTGCTGGTAGGGAAAGGCAATACCAATTGTCTCCATTTCTTCAATGTCAAGTATGTTTATTTCATAGATTATGTCTAAATGTAATATACATATGTATATATACATATATAAACATTCAATTCTAGAAGCTTGTCACAGTTCCATTGCCCTTCAAGAGAATAATTTCTTATTGATGCATGCTTCAGATTTGGGGGGTTTCATTTTTTGTTTGGGTTGTTTGTTTCTTTATTTTTGTTTTTGTCTTGTATTATGTCACATAAAGATGAGGCAGGTCCCAAGGCTTGTTCAATGACCAGGAGAAATTTTCAAGAACTAGGGAGTACAAAAGAGTGGAAAAGAATAAGGCAACAATAAACTGGAGGGCAGACACTTGGTTTTAGAGCTGGAAAGGACTTTAGAGGTGCATTTTACAAATGAGGAAACTGAGGCCCAAGGAGTCCAAATAACTTGCCCAAAGTCATTGATAACATGTAATAGAGAAGGGATTGGAACACATGTCTTCTGTCTCCAAATCCAGAACTTTATACATTATACCAATTTCAAATACCTGGGCCAGCTGGATTGGCTAATGGGAGCAATGTATGAGCATGCCATACCTCAGAAGTAGTAACTATTTTTGGCAGAAAAACCTGATTCTAATTGGAAAGAAATCCCAGTTATCAAATACCATAACATGTTGATTTTCAGAGGAGGGAGAGACAATAAACATCAATTTCACAAAAAAATTTTTCAGAAAAAAAATAAGAATTTTGGATCAATTTACTAGAATCATATAATTTGACAACCTTAAGGAAATTTGGAGATACAGTTCCCTCATTTGTCCAGGAAAGGTAAGTGATTTGACCAAGATTACACAACTAGTTAGCTGTAGAACTTGTGTTAGAACCTAGGTGTTACTGGAGGAAAGGTGAAGGAAAGAGGAAGGACAGTTCATGACAGGCATGGTGAAACAATTGATCAGGGCAGTCAATCTGGCAATAGAGTGGTGGAAGCATGTGGGAGAGATTTGAATGCATTTGCTTAAGAAGATAATCCAAGAATTGTTCATCAAGTAATTATACAAGGACCTAGTAAACACAAGGATGACAGCAAGGAGTTAGAATGAGGCCCCGGAGCAGGCTTGTAAATACACATCCTCTGTTCATTCAACGATCTGCCATGAGGCTTCTGCTTTTAAATATGCCCCACCTATGCCAGGTTGTTCTTAAAATTCCCAGGAGCAACAGCTGGACATATACATTAGGTATACTGATTTCCAACACTATATTAAAAAATTTATAGAAATGCAGTCTTAATGACAACTGAAAGAATTGCTGTCAGGCCCAGGGCTACTAGAGCACTACATTCACTCCCTTCTCCACCAAGAGCTCCTTCTGCTCTGAACTCATGTGCATGGCCAAGACTGAGTTCAAACCATCAGACTGCATTTTCTCATATTCTTTGACTAATTGCATCACACCCCTGGCACAGTCAGAGTTGGGGAAAATTGCTTAAGGGTTATATTTGGGCTTATATGAGAGTATCCCCAGAAAGGGTGAAGGGGTGGTAGAAAGGTACTCAATGGGCAATATAAATCAGATATGGGACATAAAAGACATGCTTAACAAAAATGCTCACAAGTGAAAATTAATGGAAAGACAAACTAAACTAGCCAAAATAATGATGTTATACTCCACTGGAGGTTGAGATTTAAAACCATCTAAAAATAAAACAATCAGGAAGAGTGCTGATTAGACATTTCGCACTTCACTTGAGCTCTGTACTGTCTCCCTCAAAGTCCATATCCTTTGAGTGGATAAGCCAAGGATTGAGCTCATACTCTGGTGACGATAATCTCCAAAAATGCTGGAATTGTTGCCATGGACTCCTATTGCTTTGAATCAGCTAAATCCAAAAGACCCAAGACTATCAAACATCTTGAACTCCAAAGTTGGTCTCCAAATCAGGATATATGTAACTTAGAATCAATGGTTATTCATCTAAGATTGGGAAAGAAAAGAGTAGAGAAGTGGCAACCCAAAAACCTAGGGTCTGTCTCACCTGGTCAGGACATGGACACTGGCTATTCCATGGCAGCCAAGGTGAGAGTAGGGCAAAAAGGAAACTTAGACTTCATTGAGTCCAGATTCTTCATTTTACAGATAAGAAAACTGAGAAACAGAGAGTTTAAGTGACTTGCCAGGGTCACATAACAAGTAGTAATAATAATAATAACTAGCATTTTATAGTATTTTAAGGTTTGTAAAGTGGCTTACAAGAATCATCTAACACAACCCTCATGAAAACCATGGAATGTAGGGATTATTACTATCTCCATTTTATAGATGATGAAACTGAGGCAGATAGTGGTTCGAAAAAACCACTTGTCCAGGGTCACACAGTCAGTAAGAGTTTGAGGCCAGATTTTAACTCAGATCTTCCTAACTCTAAGTCTGGTGCTCTCTTCACTACTCTATGCTGCCATTAGTGGCACAAGCCCATTCAGTTCTGAGTTATACATACCATCCGCATGAAGGGCCCTTTGCACAGGCCTTATTCAACTCTCAAGTACAACATATAATGATTTTTATTCATCTTATTCATTACTTTTAGTGACATGTCAACTCACGTTAAAGATTTCCTAAGAACATGATGAAATACCAACCATACATTTTTAGGAGTGAAAGTTCAGGGACTATGAAATCACACCTGTCCAGACAGCTTCCTCCTGACTAAAGTTTTATCATAAGATCATAGATTTGGTGCTTCAAAAGAAACTTGGAGGTCATCTAATCCAATATCCTCATTTTATAGATAGGGAAATTAAGGTCCAGAGAGTTTATAAGTGACTTGTCCAAGGTAACACAGATAACACAAGGTAACAAAAGGAGGATTTGAATGCAAGTTCTCTGATTCCAAAATTATTTCTGTTCTGTCTTTTGGAGTGTTCAATTAAAAAGAAAAGATGGAGGCCTCCCAGGCCAGCTATAAAACTATGTTAGTCTAGCACAATAGTTAGCTAGGAACCACTAGGCTGAGGCCACCAGGACTGGCAACCTTCACTATTTCCTATCCTTTACCTGCCTTCATGGTTTGCAATGGGTTCATTGCTCTGGGGTTGCCTATCTTCTCAATAGGGGAATGAGGCTCCCTAATGCTTCAGTTCTAAAACCACCTCAGATTCCCTAAGAACATTTGTATGGTAAGTTCTAGTCTTTTCAAAAATGAGGGAATGGAAAAAGATACCCAGAGTACAACCACAAATCAGGTAAGAAAAGGGAAGTTTTATATCCACATAAAAAGGGTTATTAGATCAAAATCCAAGAACTTATCACTACTAATATAATTAGTTGAGAAGCTAATATTCAAGCCACATTTGCAAACAGTTTCTTTCTTTGCAAAGGTCTGGCTAACCAATTTATATTTTACCTTCAGTAAATACACCCAAGTTTGCTCTTTCTTTCTAACACTATTGTGTTAGCTTAAAATAGTTTTATAGCTGGCCTGGGAGGCCTCCATCTTTTCTTTTTAATTGAACACTCCAAAAGACAGAACTAGAAATTTCATGTCAGAGAACTTGTATTCAGATCTTCTCTTTGTCACCTTGTGTTACCTATGTGATTATTTTACATTTCACTTCCAATGAGTAGAGACCAAGTGGGTCTCTCTCTCTCTCTCTCTCTCTCTCTCTCTCTCTCTCTCTCTCTCTTTCCTTCTATCTCAGCAACTCTAGGAGTATCAGGTGTCTTTCAAGATGCCCCAAGGCCCTCTACCAAAGGACAAAAGACAAAACAGGAGGAAGCCTATCACAGGCTTTCCTAGCAATCCATGAGCTCATAGTTTATGGCCAAGTGAAAGGAAGTACACCTAGCACAAACCTTCCAGAGGTCTCAGAGAGTTGTGTTTATTTTTGAAGACCAGCAGGAAGAAGAAGCCTGAATGGCAGGGATCACCCCATCAGTATGACCTTGGATTCCTGGCCCAGTAGCCAATTAAAGATTTTTCATAACCACCCAGTATAAAATTCTGTGTGATTGTGGTCAATAGAGAGCAGTCAAAGGATATCTGGGCCTACTCTGAACTGGAAGGAGTGGGGAGTCCTCCATCACACATACCTTGAAGCAGGCCCACCCCAAGCTTTCATGCACTTGACTGGAATGCCAACTGAGCATGCTCAAAGGTAGGGGGTGGATGGGCAAGAAGACACTAAAAATTCATGAGGTTAATTTCACAAGCAGAAAAGATGATGTCTCTCTTGATCATTCCTCAACATTTAGCAGCAAATGTTCTCTTAATGGTTGATTAAGTGATAATCCACTATGCCACTAAATGGTGAAAAAAGAGGCCAAAACATTATTTACATATAGAAGTAGAATTTATTGAAGTATATAATATAGCTGAATGGATTACAAGATATTGCAGAAGGATCCTTGAAAACTATTGTCTTTGATGTTCTTCTCAGGCCTGTGATATCTCCAGATATATCTGACAGAGAGTTCCCAAGTCTATAGAGGACAAACAGCGTTTCATTGGGGGATGGATTACTCTTGATTATATAGAGAAAATATTTCATTGGAATATATAATCATCACTTTGCTTTTAATAAAATTTATCAATAAAGTTTCACTTTGGATTTGACCTTTAAAGGTTTGGAGGATACTAAAAGACCTGGATATAGGTGGATGAGCTTATAGACACTCATTTTGAACTCATGATTGGTCTTTTGAGAGGGTCAGCCTTGGAACACAACCTTAGAAGATGAATGGATGGATGGCCAATCTATTTTGTTTATTACAACTCCTGAGAAGCACCTTGAAGAAGTTAATGTTATCTTAGAGGGGATGGGTTGAGGGATGGGGCAAAGTTTGCATGGTAAATAAGACTTCTCACAGAAGTTACAGAGGGAGGAAAAAACTATTGAAAAAACTTTTAATGGGCAAACTAAGATGTTACAAGCAACTATTAACTCAACATGCAGGCAGAACTTATTACAAATACATTACACCTAATGTAAGTGTTTCTTCTACTTAGCAAGGAAATCTCCCCAAATATAATTGCATTTGCAGCTTCAGCATAAAATGAATAAAAGAAAAAGATGGATACAATTCCTTACAGAGAGAGAGAGGGTTGTTCCACCATTTAGCTCTATTTCTCTCTACAGGCACAAATTCACTTATCAGGGACACTTCAAATCATAAGGTTGTCTGTAGCAGTCACAGAAGACACTGAACAGTAAAGGCAACCTGTAATAAAAAGGGCAATTCATAATGCAAATATACTAAAATCTCTTAGGTGAATTTACCTAATGAGTCCACTCACTGTTTTTCTCATTCATCTTCCTATTAGTCCAAAGGGTTGAAATCAGCATCAACCTAAACCTACTCAGGTAAATGCTTCACCACTGGCTCTCAAAAAAAAAATGTACACACAACACACTTTTAAGCTTAACTTGCATTATTAACGTTTTCCATTTTTTTAAGTAGAGAGAATTAAAAATTAATTAATCAATAAATCAAAAATTGATCTGTAGCCTTTACTGATGTTTGATTAGTGTAAATGCTCACACTAAAGATTAAACAATTGTCTCCCTCTAGCTGACTCCACCACATGTATGCCTAAGATCTTATGATCTTCCTTCCTTTTCATTTTGCCCTGTGTCAATTATTTCTTTTTTTTTTCTAGGCAATGGGGTTAAGTGACTTGCCCAGGGTCACACAGCTAGTAAGTGTTGTATGTCTGAGGCCAGATTTGAATTCAGGTCCTCCTGAATCCAGGGCCGGTGCTCTATCCACATAGCTGCCCCACATGTGTCAATTATATCTTGACACTTCTCCAGGGTGATCTCCCACATTTTCTACCAAATTTAGATAGTTGATTTCAGTTTCCAGGCCACCTCCCACTACTATAAAACTTCTCTCATCACTCTCTAGCCATCATATACTCATTTGCCTAGCTAAAGTCATAGAATCATGGAACCCTAACATCAGACTTCAGAGATTATTCTGGAATTACCTGAACCCTAATCTATAACATCCCCTTTATGTTACCACTCATCTTTCCCTTGAAGACTTCCTACGACAGGACACTTTCCGAAAATTAATTCTTAGTAAGTTTTTCTTTCTAAAGTTTGCATCCTTGTACGTCCCATGCATTGTTCACAGTTCTGCCTTCTGAGGCCAAGTGTAATAAATCTGATTAATTTTCCAGGTAAAAATTGAAAGACAAAAATCATACCCCATTCTACCTCTGCATTTCCAATATCATCTCTTTCATAGGTTAAACATCTCAGATTTTCTTAACTTATTTCCCTATGGCATTGTTTCAAAATCTCTTAGTCATTTTGGTCTCCCTCTAATTGATGTCCTCCCAACTTGCTAATGTCTTTCCTAAAATGCGGAACTAAGAACTTAACATGATAGTCTAAAATTGGACTAACCAGAAGAAAGAGCAACAAAGTCATGATTCTCCTAGTTCTGGATTCTGTATACGTATTAATGCAACCTCTAATCACATTAAATTTTGTTGACTGCCATGTAAAATTCCAGTTTTTTAAGACTTTGCAAATTTCATCTGTATTTCCTCATAAAAAATTTGCAGATGATTTTTAATGGAGTAACCTGTGCATATTAGCTTTAACATCTATGATGAGGTTAGTTTTATTCAAACCTGTGCATATTAGCTTTAACATCTATGATGAGGTTAGTTTTATTCAATCCATCAATCAACTATCTTTTATTAAAGTAGAGTTTAAAATTGTCCAATCTACAATAAAAGAAACTGAGGCAGAGCTCCAAGGTCCACTTCTAATGAAGTGGACCTGCAATTATCTTCACTATCTGAGATACCTCTGGTCTCAAGGACTTTACTTTTATAGGGTTTGATATTCAAATATGCAAAAGAGGCATGGTAAAACACAAAATCTCATTGACTTCTAGACCTTGCTCTTGAGGACCAAAAATTAAGATGGGCAAGGCAAGAGTCATCTCTGGTGACCAAGTGGTCAAAAGATGGTCACCGGCTCATGCCAGGCAAGAAGGTACAGAGGTACAAAAATAATTTGGGGGACCTTCCAAAGAATCAAGGCACCCCACCCATGCTGGGTTTGGACATGGAATTTGAGTAAAACAGGATGGAGAGATCTTTGTCAGAATTCTCTTGGTTGCACAAGTGAACTTCACACATAACTGGTAAGCAAGTAATGAACATTACATTAAAGTTTGAGGCCTATTATAAAATCCCACTATAAGATCCTATTTTATCTAATTATCCCTATGTGATTTATGTGAAACATCAAACTGATTAAGACTGATTGGAATAGAATGGGGGTCCAAATGAAGCATCTCTAACATTAACTGTATACCATATGCACTGTGTTAGGTCCTGATGAATACAAAAACAAAAATGAAATAGTGCTGACAAAGTGCTTGCATCCTTTTGGGGGAAATAACAAATTGATTGATAATTATATATAAAATGTATACAAAGTAATTTCAAGGCAGTTGAGGAAGGAGGAACAGTAAATTAATAGAGGGCAAGAGCTATATATGTCTAAACATTCCTATAAAAATATCTTACCCAACATCATATATACAAAAGTGTTTTCATGAAAGATTTTGATGATATTTCTTCCAAAAAGAATTTGTGCATTTGGATGCCACTCAAAAAGAGTGTTATGTCATATGGAGGAAGTCCGAGAACATAATCTCACTGAGAAATTACTAAAGTTTGCTTGTTTCTGGGAAATCTTTCTGGGAATCACAAATCTAAGTTCAACAGGAACTCAAAGGCCACCTAGACTAACCAATAGCCATTAATATACTTGACAAAAGCTTACCCAGCCTTTGCTTGAAGACCTGCACTGAAGTCTCTGCCTCTTGAAGCAACTCGTTTTCCTTTTTGGAAAGCTCTAATTGTTAGGAGGTTTTCCCTTTCATCAAGCCTAAATTTTCCTCTTTCCAACTTCCATTCCACTGCTTAGTTCTTTCTTCTTAGGCAAAACAAAGTAAATCCAATCCCTCTTTCATGTAATGGTACAGCCACTTCCTGAAAATAGCTATCAAATTCTCCCTAAATATGCCCATTTTTGGCTAAATATCTCCATTTCATTAAAATAATTATCATATGGTTTGATCTCAAAGCCCTTCACCAACCGATTTGCCTTCCTCTAAACACTCTTCAGCCTCTCCATGTTCTTCCTATAATGTGGTATCCAGAATTGAATCTAATTTAATTTGAACCAAGCAGAACAGAGTAAAGAAGTATTATCACCTCCTTTGCCTTGGACACTGTACCTCTCTTAACAGAGACAAAGAGTTCATTAATGATCTTATAGACACATCTATTTCATCTTTAAAAACCATTGTTTTAAAAATATATTTTTTTCTTCAATGTACAGAGCCCTTAGAATCACAGAATCTTTTAGTTGGAATAGGCCCTCTTTCCACACAAGTAAAGATGACTATCTAAAGACTTCTAACTTAGCATCTTAGGCCTCACTATTTAGGTCTTGTTTCAGAATCCCTATGAAAAGTTTGCTTGCCCCTGCATCTCACACAGTTCCTAACACATGTACGGTCGTCTGTGCCCAATTGTTGGTCAATAAATGTTGCTGACTAAGTCAGTTGAACTGTATAAAATAAGTGTAATGATATATCTCTGTCAAACTAAGCTTCTGTTGGCCTACTTTTTCCCCCACCTGTCACGCCCAACTCCAAATCTTTTCCCATGACATCCCTTATGACTTAAACAGTCACTAAGCCTTGATCTAATTACTTCTATCTTCTCTAGGACATTTCCCCTAGAAACCTCATGCAGATGAAGGTAAAATGAAGAATGAGGGTATAATACTCAAATTATCTTGATCACCTTAGAGCAGGGAAGGATGTATATTTTTTTTTAACCTGCATTTAGGCTTCAGCAACTAATTGGGACTAGCTGAATAGAAGGCTAAACGTGAGGGTACTTTTGTACCTGATTCTTTATATTTCACTAGTGGTAGATCAAGAAGAATAAAAAAGAACTGGAATGGGAGGGGCAGTGCTTAAATGTAGCCCTTCCCCATGAGATTGTTTGAAGTTATTTTTCAGTCCCTTCTCAGTGCCTCTCACTAGGCTGCTCCCTCAACCATTTCCACTGGAATGATTTTGCACTATCAAAACAAGGAGTAGGGAGTGGTCCATCAGGGATATAAGGAGGGTTTTGGGAAAGTTAATACCCTAGGAATAATATACAAGAATGTTTTGAGCTTTGATCGAGTTCATAAATAAACTATAAATCTATATTTATCCAAGTACTCCTTTCTTTCCCCAAATTTCATAACATTATAGTCTCATCTAATTTTTCCAAAGTGATTTTCCAAATATCTTAGTATGTATGCATACAAGAGGAATAAGAGAAGCACTTTGGCATGGTGGGAAAAATGTTGAATTGGAATGAGACCTGAGTTAGAATCCCAGCTTAGCTACTATGTGACCCAGGACAAGTCATCTGACCTCTTTGGGCCTCAGTTCCTCACCTATAAAATGAGGGGGCTAGACTAAATGACCTCCCATATCCTTTCTAATTCTAAGAATCCCACCTATAGACATAGAGCAATGTCATTGAACTCCCATGCACCTCTATTCTGAGTGTAGATACCAGTGCGTAACAATGTTGGTATTCTCCAATGCTTTTTAAAAATATACATTTTTTTTTGTTTTTATATCACTTTCATTTATGAATGTATACCTCTCCCCTCATCTGTGAAATAAGCAATCTCATAACAAAAAAAGAAAAAGGGAAATAGATCCATGCAATAAAAGTCACCAGTACCTCAACTCTGCCTGACAGTATATGTAATATCACATAGCCATAATCCCCCACCTGTATAAAAAAAGAAGGAAGGTACCTTTTCTCATTTCTTCTCCAGAGTCAAGTTTGGTCATTATAATCACAGACCTTTCAGTCTCTCTCTTTAAAAAAAATCTATTTATATTCTTATAACAGTATATATTATTTTCTTAGTTCTACTTATTTTATTTAGCATCAGCTCATGATAAGTTTTATCATGAATTTCAGATCCAGAACTGGCCTAGGCCAGGACCAAAGAAAACCTCATAGCGTACAATTTGTTTGGCCGAGGACCACTAAAACAAAACAAAACAAAGAAAAAAAAATAATGCTATACACAACTCCTTTTATGATGCCAATATCCATTTCCCAGAACACTTTATTTAAAAAGCTTTAAAAATTTTTTTAATTAACCTCACTATAATTTCACAATGACTAACTCCACCCCTTAAAGAGAAACTTTTTTTGTAATTAATCAGTCAATATCATCCATGTCCCAGGTATTGTTTTAGAAACAGAGCACAGAAACACATAAGAAAGACAGTTCTAGGGCAGCTAGATGGCCTGGTGAATAGAGCACCAGCCCTGGAGTTAGGAGGACCTGAGTTCAAATTCAGCCTCAGACATTTGACACTTACTAGCTATGTGACCCTGGGCAAGTCACTTAACCCCACTGTCTAGCAACAAAAAAAGAGACAGTTCCTGCGCTTGAATAGAGGGAAGCAAAATAAATCAATATGTTGGCCATGCCAAGAAGACTTCATAAAGCACATGTTTTTGCCTCCTTAGTATAAAAATTTAAGGGCAGAAATCAAGTATTGTGTGCTTTCAAGCACTACCATAGAATTCTTTAAAAATATGAAGCATTAAAAATATGAAACAGGTGGCACAGTAGATAGACGGCTGGACCTGGAATCAGGAAGGCTCATCTTCCTGGGTTCAAATCTTGCCTCAGACATTTACTAGCTGTGTGACCCTGGGCAAGTCACTTAACCCTGTTTGCCTCAGTTTTTTCATCTGTAAAATGAACTGGAGAAGGAAATGACAAACCACTCCAATATCTCTGCCAAAGAAACCCCAAATGGGGTCACAAAGAATCAGACACAACTGAAAACACCTAAATGACACATAAAACCCAAAACTTATCTTCCTCTACGACAGACAGCTTTTTCTTTTTCAAGGTCAGTAATAATTTATGCTTTCAAAACTTAGTTAAGAAAGGAAATTGACATAAGCTACTGTTTTCAGGATAACTACCAATGGTAAAATTCAAAAAGGTCTTATACTTGGACCCTTACCTAGGTTGAGATAAGGTCCATGATTATTGCCACAATATAATACCAATTAATTTCTCTCTCAAAGTGTAGATCAACTGTAAGAACATTAACCAGAACAGTCAACAATGACAACACAGATCTTATTATACTCCAGGGGAACAGAAAGGAAGCTAAAGAAATTAGGCACATGCAAAATTTAATAACCGTATTACAGGGGCAGAAATTCAGAAAAAGCAAACCCTTAAAGGACAGTGTAATATTGAAAGTCAAATTCTGTTATGTAAAGTACTTTAGGAGTCTAGCATTTTGACAAAGTATATAGCAATCTGGAAGAGACATATATGTGTGTATATGACATATAACACACAAATCATGTGTCATGCAATGTATTACATACATGCATGTATACATGTGTGTTTATGTATTCAGACATTTGTTCATACATTGTATTAATTGCCTAGCAAATATTTTATGCATAAAATGAGAAAGACTAAAAATTTTATAAAAGCACATATAAGAAATATCTAAGCTTACTTCTGCTCATTAGGACCCTGTAGAGGTTTCCTTTTTTTCTCACAGATCAGGACCAAGAGTTTCACCTTTGACTTCAAAGACATTCATCACTTTCCAGACGATGCCTTCTCTTTTTCCCCTGAGCATCCCCGCTGCTCCCCTAGGGGAGCTTACTCAATGCATATAACCGTATGTTTTCATATACAACACTTTACCGTACCTGCCTAGTAACAGCCTGTGCTTAGGTTATTGAGTCACATTGCTTTTTCATGTATAAACAGGTTTAGCAATATATGCAGCACTTCCATAAGTATACTCATATAAAGTCAGACCGCTGCTTTCCCATCAGAATATCATGAATATTATGTGAGATAAATATACTGTCAGATGTAATGACATCCTCCTCCCAGCTCTCTCATAAAAAAGAATTGAGAACACATAATTGCCCTCAAAAGAAGTCTATTTTATGATAATCATTACCTAAATATTACACACCAGAGACTTGTTCTATTAAGGAGGATTGAAATTACTTATGAAATATTAGCTGTGTTTTACTTAAGTTCTTTGGACCTGATTCATAAAAATTAATACATGGTTTGCAAGAAGTATCTATGCTACTTAATAAAAATCCTCCTAAAATTCATTAACTTCCTTAATCCCATCACCCCCAGCCCATGTTTATTCAAAATTGGTTATTCTGACAGAAAATATATTAATTACAAGAGGGCCTTTTAACTAAGATCAAGTTTGGACAAGTTCATACTGAAGGAGTCCAAATAACACCTAAAACACCTTCCTGGGACAAATGGGTAAAAAAAATTTAAAAGCCCATGCAGAATTTCCTGTTTTAGACTACCTCAGATATAAGGCAATTTTACATACATTTCACATAAGTCTTATTTCTCATTTGATGATAACAAAAATGCCATCAATAGCATTAGTCATTGAGAAAGAAACACTTTGCCCCCATTGGGGCACCATGTTGGTCTTTATTAGAAGCCTCTGATCAGTGTATAACTCAGAGCCATGATCTCTTCAGTTGCACATGTTTGCTGTCAGGGTTGGGGTAAGGTTGAGAGAAGGAGATGAGCATGTTCTCAGTAGTTTTGGAGAAAGCCCCAGGATATATCTCACCATCATCCTGATAGCGAGGTACATAAGATGGGAATGGGGAAACCTGGGGAAAGGGTCATCAGAAGTCCCTGGTTGCTTCCCTAAAGTCATATTAGTGGCTGTGGACATCTGAGAATGTCCAATCACTTGGTAACCCCACCTCACTCTTCGCTTCTTTTTTTCCATCGCTAAAGGCTAAAGAGGCACAATATTGTGTCAGTTGCTCAGAATTATTGCCATTATATTGGATAAAACCACCCTTTCCTTAGGAGGTGGCCATAGCTAGTAGTAAATAATAGTTGTAAGTCTTTACTAGCTTAAAGCTGAACTTTAGTCAAAGCTCTCATGCTGCTATAAAGTTCCTACCAAGAGTAATAATAATAATAATAATAATAGCTGACATGAATATGTCACTTTAAATGTTACAAAGGAATTAATATATATTACCTCATTTGAGACTTACCACAACCTTGTGATGCAGTCTTTGAATTTTTTGACTGGGTCTTCCTAGCTCAGCTTTTCCTCCTCAATCTGATCTGCACAGGAAAGTTTTGACCTTCTCTGTTTTTGACCTGCACCTGATCACCCTGCCTTAGGCAACCTGGTGCCCTAGACCCACCATCCTGGCTGTTTACCATTATTAATGCCAAACTTAGTGCAGACACTCAAAAAGTTATATCCACTGAAGCTTAGAACTTCTAAACACAAGATCTGTCAGCATCAACCTCCTCAGTAGCAAGGATTACAGGCTTGGGCCTGGTTCATAGATGCTATTATTATGCCTATTTTATACTTACAGAAACAGGTTTGAAGAGGTTAAATGACTTGCCAAGGGTCCTTACTCCAAATCCAGTGTTCATTTCAGGGTCATGAAGCTTTCTCATACTTTAAAATTTTGACTTTATTTTATAACTACCAGATTAATTGATTGATTGATTGATTGATTGATTGATTGACCAGATACTCCAGTGAATGTTTCAAAACTCAAACTAGGAGAATTTGATTAATCTAGAAATTAGGCCAGAGAAATAGAAATCAAAAGTTTTCAGTGTCTTACTTAAGCACTGGCTTGCAAATTTAATTCTGTCTACAGCAGTCATTTACTTTTTTACTGACTTTACTCGGAGACAAAGATTTATTTGAAAAAAAACACTCAGGTCCTTTGTTTATGCTTTACTGTCAAAAGTTAATTATATATGCAAATAGAAAAAAATACACAGATATATAAAAGATACTACTGGCCAAGTCTTAAGAGCCATGAGTGGTTAAAATAATGTACTTTTAAATTTCTCCATAATATCTCTACAACTCTGAAAAATTTAAAATGTGATGTAGTAAGGAAAAACACTGGGCTGAGAGTCAGACCTGGATTTGAGTTCTGTTTGCCTTTCACTAGTAAGGGAAGGGGTTGGCTGAATCACTTAGCCTCTCAGAATGTCAGTTGTCCCATTTGTAAAATGAGCATAATAATACTTATATTACCTATCTTGCAGGGTTGTTAAGATCAAAAAAGATAATTCATATAAAGTGATATTTATCCTTCAAGGTGCTATATAAATGTAAGTAATTGTTATGATTATTATTAAGGGTTTCTCTGAAATTGTCATTACAAAAGAAAGAGAGGGAGGGAGGAAGGGAAGGAAGGAAGGAAGGAAGGAAGGAAGGAAGGAAGGAAGGAAGGA
>NW_020954559.1:4906762-4984126 GCF_900497805.2 Vombatus ursinus
AAGGAAGGAAGGAAGGAAGGAAGGAAGGAAGGAAGGAAGGAAGGAAGAAAGGAAGGAAGGAAGGAAGGAAGGAAGAAAAAAACATTTTTTCCATTGGCTAATTTTGTCTAGGAACAGCCCTGCTTATTGAAACCAAGGGTAACCAGGATTTGGATTCGACATGAAGCAGCTTTGCCAGCCATTGAGTGGGCAATTAGCCAAATATCAGAGCTTTTCCTACTTGGTCCTGATACATCTCTTGGATCCTGTGGCTGAATTCATTAGAATTCACAACATCACAATTCAGCAGAGAAGTGGACTAAGTAATCCATGCGGAATTAAATTTGAGGATCATAGAATTATAGATATAGACTTAGAAAAGATCCTACCAGTCATCTAGTAATCAGCACTTCTTAAACTGTGGGTTGTGACCCCTTATGGGGTCACAAAAAATTTGGCAACAGTAAAAGATTTCTGAATGTGCAAAGACCAAAAATTAACTCAAATCAAATATGTAATGAATCCAAAGTGTTTCTGGCATCACTTGCCCATGTTGCATAGTGCAACTTCACTGCAGCCTTGGTTTTGAACACAAAGCATGTGCACTTTGCACTACACATGCCTTGATTTGCATCTAAATCTCATTGTTATAGTTAATAGCAGAGTCAGACCTGACTCTCAAATGTAAAGGATGGGAGAGGGGGGAAGGGGAAGTGTGTTCAAAACCTGTTTTATCAAATCACTTGCCATAGTATCTGTTAGGGAAAGGGGAGAGGCAGGGAAATATGCACTTATATAGCTCCTACTAAGTGCCAGACACTGTGCTAAGCACAAATACCATCTTAATTTCTAGTGACATGAGCAATGGAAGGTAAGTTTGATCAATTTAAAGTTATTTAAGTTCAAAGAGCTGCCTCAAATCCTATTTACAAAATTTATGTTTTCTAAATTCTACCAGAAGATTCAAACGTCTAAGTCAGGTTCTGTGTTTAGGTCTTTGGGGCAGAAAAATAACTGGGCATTCTCATCTCTAAGCAAAAATAACTATTAGATTATACCAACCACAAACAAACTTAACAACATTTTACTTCAGTGAATATAAACTTACTACTTCATGGGCTGACCCAACATTTATTCCTTCACCAAACATTGTTGAGTGCACCAGTCAAACTACAAATCTAGAGTATTTTGTTCATTTTTGAGTTGCATATTTTAAGAGGAATATCATAATTTGCCACATAATCGTGGCATCCTGTTTTTTCGGTCCAAAGATTTGTTTATATCCTTTCATCGCGTAATCATCACCTGGTACAATTCCGTTAGTCACGCTGCTTAAAAGATAAACAGAGCAGCAATGTATTCACCAGAGGCATATAGATACACATTTATCTCTTGTGCATTTTGAGCCAGGAGCTTAGAATTCTCAAGGCACGCGCATTGTCAGTATATTTCCAAAAGCTGACTTCCATGGTTTGCCTAGAGCACTGCAGTGCTAAGGGTATTGTCACTCAACCCAATGAAGAGCCTTAAGCACAAGACGAGCAAGTGGGCAGGTGAAGCTGCCATGAGTAAGTCACGCGTTACGGTAAGACTTGCATCTTCCTGCACTAGCTAAACTGTATGGTCCGTCTGCCAGCAATACATTAACATGTGAAGCATTTCTGATTATGGGTAAATATAAAAACCATTCTATGGGCTTCAAGCTGAAAGTGATTGCGTTCGCTCAACAGCACGGAAACAGAGCTGCGGAAAGACACTTTTCAGTGAGTGAAAAGTTGGTGCAAAATGGGCAGAAACTAAAAGACAATACTGGCATCAATTTTTAAAGCTTCTCATAATGGTCTCACACATCTTTTTTTTTTCATAAAATCTGTGACGATTATGTGTAAAATGGTAAAAAACGGTATTGACATGTTCTAATCATATAAATGAATAATGAGAGGAATAGAGATCATGCCATACAAGGATTGGCTGGAGAAAATAAGTGTTTAGCCTGGAGAACAGAAAATTATGAAAATATGACAGCTATCTTCAAGTCTCTGGATGGCTGTAATGTGAGATAAGGGTTAAACTACCTCGTATTCCAGAGAGATCCTAGACCAAAAGTTGAAAGTTACTCAGAAGTAGATTTCAGTTCAACACAAGGACAAATTTCTCAACAATTAGAGCTAAAAAAAAAAAAAAAGAATGTGCTGCCTTTTGAGGCAGTGAGTCACTGAATCTATTCAAGTAAACACTAGATGACTCCTTGTCATTTAGTCTTGCCAGTGAAATTGTGGAATGGTTCCTGTATCAGGTCAGGGTTGAACTGGGTGGTTTCTAAGGTTATTACAAACTCTAACATTCTATGAAATAATATTTAATGATAGAAAAAATAGCAAATAATCATAGTTTTAGATTTGTTTTAATAAAATGAAATATGAAAAGCTTAAAATATGCTTTCTTTTTTTTAACTTTCCAATAAAATATCACAGAGAATTAAATTTACTAAAGACCATTACCCACGTGAGTACTTTCCAGTGTAATTTATCAAATTTGAAACTAAATAGTTGAAAGAACTTGGAATCATGACACCTGAGTTCAAATCCAAAGCATTATAAATAGTCATACTGTTGAATTTGTTTTTAAATAAAATGAAATGTTATAAATTTAAATCATGCTTTCATTTTTTCATAAAACATCACAACAAATTAAATTTGCTAAAGAAGAACAATATTAGTAGCAGTACTTTTCAAAGTCATTTGGCAGGCTTGAGAACAAATAATTGAATGAACTTGGAGTCATGAAACCTAAGTTCAAATCCTCCCTTTATCACTTAACACTTGTATAAGCAAGTCACATTGCCTGTATGAGCCTCAGCCTCCTCTTCTGTAAAATGGGGGTGAACTAGATGACCTCTAAAGTTCATTCCAATCCCAGAAATGTAATCATATAGAATACATGACCACCATCATAGGAAATTTCCTTTTAAATACAGCTCAACAACTAGGTGGCATAGTGGATAAAGCCTTAGGCCTGGTGCCAGGAAAACCTGAGTTCAAATTCAGCCTCTGACAGTTACTAGCTATATGACCCTGGACAAATCACTTCACCTTTGTTTGCCTATGTTTCCTCAATAGTAAAATGGGGATAATAATAGCACCTAGCACTATATAAATGTTAGCCATCATTACTATTATTATTAATTCAGTAGTAAAAATGAGGGTTTTATTTTTTAATCATTAGTAATAAAATCAACTTAAGATAGTTTCTGGAAAATCTACCCGCATCTGCTTATGTTCACGTATCAGAGTGGGAATTGCATCTTCCTCATTACAGCTTTTGGAAGAACCTACAGGAAAAGAAATTAACTTTTACAGGTCAAAGGGCCCAGATTTTAAAACAGAGTTTGGCTTTTTTCTTCCTGCTTCAAGTCAGTGGGGGTGTGTTTCCCATGGGAGGTTTGTTTTTAAGGATAGCCATAGTAACTGGGTCACTAGTATAGAATTAGCTAAGTTCAGGCAGGAAGTGTCCATTGAACTCAAATGATTGGTTCATTCCTGGCAGGGTGGATCACAGAATAAACTTCTCCCCCTACTCCTGCCCTTCAAGGGAGATGCAGGAGGTTTCAGAGACAATAATTTATGATGAGCATTTAGCACATAAAAACACTTTGTAGTTGTTGTGGCTTAAAGTTGAGGGCTTTCAGAAGGAAATGCTTGTTTTTTTTAGGCAGGATTAACAGTAAGACCCAAGGCATGTAATGGCCAAAGAGAACATTGTAAGGGATTATATAGTCACTTCTCAGCACAGTTGCAAATAGGGACACTTCCATAAATTTGTTTAAGGAAGAAAGCTGAAGTTTGGTTGAGCTAACTCTAGAAAACAATATATTTTTAAAAGGCGGGAGGGGGGGAGAATTGCCATGGGTAAATAGAGAAAGCTTATTTCTGAATTGTTACTGTTATAGTCTATTGGGAAAACAAAAAGAAAGAATCCCTAATCATAAAATATGAATAAAAGAAAAGGTAGTGTTCTTGGTATTCTCAAGCTACAATTGATGCATAAAAGCAGAACCTTATTGAATCTAAAGGTTATTCTACCTCATCATAAACTACTTCAAATGCCAAACACTTCACAAGCCCAGGAATACTACAGCTTTGGCAGTTGGACTATAGCTTTTTAACACTGAAAAGGACTTTAAAAGTTAGCAAGTCCAATTTCATCCTTTTACAGATAAGGAAATTCAGCCCCAGAGGGGATGTGACCTGCATAGGGTCATACAACTAGCAATTACATAAGACAGGATTTGAAACAAGGTCTGCCTATCTTTTAGTTCATTATTCTAGCCACAATCCAGCACTGCCTTTAATCAGTGTCCTCAAAATACTCTTTTAAAAAGCACAAAATATTAAATCTGGGCACCTAATGAAATAATTTAATACATAAAATCAACTTATCCCCATTTACAAGGGCTTTTTTTTTCTTCAATAAAGAGAAGAACAAGGTGAATTAGTATGCTTAGGGAACAAATACCAAAGATATATCCATTCATTTTAGACTTTATAACTAACAAGCAGTTTGTTAGCTGAAGAAATGGTAGATCAGAATATTTTGACAAAAGAAAAACTTATCACCTCCTGTAGCAACCTAGAGGGAACATCACAGTCATTCACAATGTTGGTCTATCCAATAGACTGGATTTCAAACCATCACTAAAAGTGAACATGATAAATGCCTGTGGTCAGAGACTGATATCTACTAAATCAGTGCAGAAATAAGCATTTCATCAAGAAAGCAGCATCTTCTCTCCTCCATAGTTTTGTGCCTGACTTCTTAAGTTAAGCCTGTTCTTTAAAGGGTTAGGGATAAAGTGCCTGGTAAGAAACAAACATCTCGGGTAATGTTGGGACCCTCCCTTCAGGCCTCTCCAAATAGTGTTCCACCAGTGTCCAGGCTAAGGTTTCAGACCCTTATTTCTATTATAGCTCACTCTTTCTGGTGAGGAGCATCTTGAGAATTGATCTCTTAGAAAAGAGGACTGTTCCCATAGAGCAGCCAACCTTGCCTGAAATTATATGTAATCTAAAACACTCAGAGGAGCTCTGGAAGCCATCAGATGATTCAGAGGGATGGCTCCAGCTTATTGTTCCCAACATAATGCAGTTAGAGAAGAAAGAAAAACTTAGGTATTCCCTGAAGCTGTCTTTAAATCCCTGAGAGAAAACCAGGAAGAGCCTCAATTCCAAATGGGTGGAAAAAACTTAGAAGGAAAATTGCTGGGTCTTTGGGGAGTAATTCGGGGAGACAGGAGCACAGCTGAAAAGAGTAAGGGCTTTGAAGGAAAGCTATTGAGGGGCAAATTTTTCCCTAAGGCAGGTTGAAGATTTGCCAGTGCACTGTCTTAGGGGTAAGGGAAACTGAGCTAATGTATCACAGAGCTCTAACCAGCTCTCTGCTCAAAGGACTTTTTTTTTTTTTGGTCTTTTATCCAATGCTCACAGCATGGTGTTTTATTTTGTCATGTGATTTGTTTCCTGTAAAATCTGGGAAACCAGCACCATGTATCAATGAAACAACAGAACTCATTAATAACCAAAAGACACACACTCCTGGTGGTAACTGATACAGCAATAACAAGAAAACAGGGGAAGAGGGGGTTAGAGTAATTTCATTTAAAAAAAAATAAAGCATAGATTCTGTAGCTCACCTGTACTTGTTGTGAGAATAATCCCTAATTCTGAATATAGGAAAGCTATTGTATGCTTTTTTTTTTAAATCTTTAACCATATTTACAGAATATCAGAGCTAGAAGGGACCACTGAAATCCAATCCCTTCATATTACAGATGAGGAAACTGAGGCCCAATTTATGGGCATGTCATATCTCTCTTTATTTCCCATTAGACTATAATTTCCTTGAGAGCAAAGATATCTTTTTATTATCTTGATATCTAAGCTATCACAGTGCCTTAAACAGTATAAGAGCTTAATAAAGAATTGTCAAACTTATTGTTCAAGAAAAGTCTAAACTTTCTCCTGAAGACATTTTTCACTCAGCAGTCAAACATATGAAGATCTATTTCATAAAAAGAACATGCCTTTTTTTGTTTTGAGAGTTTTTACATAGCCTAAAATAATAAAATCTAAAAAGTTATTTGCTTTTTTTTAATTATTCTTTAAAAAAAAACACCAACATCGTAAGTATCCTCACAGATACAAAGTCTTCCCAGATATTCCAATATGACTCACCTGATTTTTAAAAGGCAGCTGTGTGAATCTGAAAACTAATATCAGCCCAGGAGTAGTAAAAGTCCTGAGCACAGCAGGAAGCCAACAAATGCATTTCCAGATCTCTCTCTTTTTTAAAGTCACTCCCTACTCATCCACTTTGTTCCTGCCTATTGGCCTTGGCCCCGAAGTCATAGTTTCTGAATACTCTTTCCCCTTTTTTCCCTGAGTCAGGAATGGAAAACAAACCAAGATCCTAATGGAAACCTGTGAAATCATGTTAATAAAAGAATAGAAAGAGTCATCTGTCATTTTCTATTAAATGCTATTAAAGATAGAAGTGTGGAACATAAAAGGGGGAAAAAAACCAAAGCAATTCTCTCCAGCCGCTCCAACATTCAATAAGCATCCCTCTATTCAGTAGGTATGAAGAAGGAAAATGTTGTTTTGATGTTAAATTTGCCTGTGCATCAACAACTCTAGATTTTTGGAGATTTCAGTGCTAGGAAATTATGTAGTTGTACCCCAATATCTGCCATTAAATGGACTATCTCTTTCACCACTCAGTCTATTTTGAAGGTGTTATATTTCTTGACAATACCAAATCGATAAACCTAATTTTCAGCAACGTTACCACATTACAACATTTTACATCACACTTCCAAGAATTGAGAAGACTAAAAGCCTGACAATTTAAATTGCACACCAATGTGTGACACTTAGGTAGTTTCCAGTAAAAAAAAAAAAAAAAGTTATTAAAAAAAAGTTTTCACAACAGCAGACTCTCAGTCTGGCCAAAAAATGGTACCTTTTCTAATTTAGAAAGGTGTTCAAATAGATCATCCAACATGTCAATCTTGGAAACAGAGGTGGTTAATCCACCTAAGGGTTGGTTGGTGAAAACTGGATGTGACCTCATACAGTTAGAAAGAAAATATTTCTACTTCTCAAAAAGGATGTTTTCAGCTCACTATAAGATTGACATTTTAGAAAATGGGTCTACGTATCATTTTTTTTCACATTTTAAAAATTCAATAGTTGTATGTTTTCTGAAAGCCATCAGTCATTTTTTTTTCTTTTATCAGTCTCAACATAGACTCTTCTCAGAGGGTGAGTGTCCTCTTCTATGAGCCTTCCTTTGATTTACTAAATCAAAATCCTGTACCAAGTTTCCTATATTGTTTCCAAATTAGGCAACGTGGATATGCCCTGTACACAAATGTCAGCTTCCATCAGCTTTTGAGAGCTCATAAATCCTCAGTGGAACAAAGAAAGGTACAGTGGAACAGTTCACATCCTAACTACCTATTCCTGTAATATACTGGCTATTTGGGTATTTTCGATCAGTCAATGTCTTAACAATTCTGCCTTCAAATTGACTTGCAAATCTGTACCTTTCTTTGCACTCTGTTCTACCTACCTGCCCATCCATATCATGATGCAGTCCATTAAAAAGGCCGTATTTTCCTTATGGACAGGTACTAGATCTTATGCTTCTTTTCTATTCTCCATAGCACTTAGCACATTGTTATGCACATAGTAGGTACTCAGTGGTGAATAAATTAATGTGTTACTTTTATAATATGTAGATAATCTAAAAGTATAAATTATTTTTCTATGAAGTATAAAAATAAGTAAAGTTCTTTATACTTTAAGTTATGGTAAAATAACATGCAATCCAAGTGATATAGTGACAAGTTAAATAAACTCTATGAGCCTCCATTTTCTCATCTAAAGAATGGGTATAATATTTGCACTGGGGCAGTTAGGTGGTGCAGTAGATAGAAAGTCGGGAAGAGTCATCTTTCTGAGTTCAAATCTGGTCTCAGACATTTACTAACTGTGTGACTCTGGGTAAGTCACTTAACTCTATTTGCCTCAATTTCCTCATCTGTAAAATGAGCTGGAGATGAAAATGGCAAGTCACTCTAGTATCTTTGCCAAGAAAACCCCAAATGGGATCACAAAGAGCCAGACCTGACTGAAAATGACTAAATAACAACAACATTTTCACCAGGGCAACTAGGTGATGCAGTGGATAGAGGGCTGGGCCTGCAGTCAGGAAGACCTGATTTCAAATCAGGTCTCAGATACTAGCTGTGTGTCCCTGGGCAAGTCACTTAATTCTGTTTGCCTCAGTTTCCTCAACTGTAAAATGAGCTAGGGAAGGAAATGGAAATCCAATATCTTGCAAAGAAAACCCCAAATGGGATCAAAAAGAGACAGACACAACTGAAAAATAACTGAACAAATATTTATACTACTTAGCTCATAGGGTTGTAAGGAAAGAAGGTATAAACCTTAAAGCATGAAATAAATATGAAATATGATTACTTTTCAAAGTGATTCAAGAACATGTTGTTTTAGGGTAGGTACATATCTTGCAATCAACTACAATCCCTTCCTTACTAAAACTTGCTTATTGGAAGAACAACAGAATTTTGATAATGATAACTTAATAGAACATTGGAAGATTAATTGTATTTACTTCAACATTTGAATGATTTTTAAAATTAGAATGTTTCTCTTTCTCATGTCAGGCAAACAACAGCAATCCTATCTGAAAAAAAATTGACTTTTTTGTTTAAAATTCACTAGGAAAGAAGAGATCTTTTGGAGAGGCTATGGTTGAGCAAGATAGCTGACTCATTTATGACAGAATTATATGTAAGATATCATTATATAGCTTATTTTATTTAGTTAGATTTTAATACATTAAAACTATCTATGTTACATATATACACAGACACATTATGTATGTCTATTTGTGTGTCTATATCTATGTGTATATGTGAGGGTGTGTGTGTGTATATATATATATATATATACTTATATACATATAAATTTAACTTTTTAAAAGCATTTCTATAGCTATTGTTTCATTTTATCTTCACAACCTTGGAGGTAGAAAGAATAGGTATCACCATTGCCCATTTTGAAGATGAGAAAATAGGGACAAAAAAATTAGTTGACTGGCCTAAGGTTGCACAGCTGTTTAGTGGCTAAACTAAGACCAGCAATGCATTTCCTTACGTCCAATACTGTGCTCTTTCAATTGAACTGATTCAGGATGAGAAGTATGCAGGCTAGATCAAAGAAATGTGTTTTATTCCTTTCCCTTTCTCAAAAGCAAATTTTAATATTAGAATCAAATTGTCAACTGAGTCAAGTAAGTTGCATGATGAGAATGTGGTATACATAGCAGGCCCATGCTTTATGGTCATAAGCATCTGGTACATATTTAGCACTATCCCTCCCTTGACTCTACTCAGTAACTATGCATCAGGAAAGAGATTTGTTCACACACATTTCATTTGACAAGATCAAATAAATTTCATCAATTGCTCATATTCAGAAATGGTCCAAGCACCATCCCTCCCACATAAATAAAAGAGGACCAACTTCTTCACAAACCCAGGAGTGCAGAACATCTAGAAACATGTAAAGTTTCCAAAGTAACTGATTACACTAAGAGAGAGGGATAGGGAGGCTTTCAGTTATTTATTTCAGTCATTGTTGGACAAGAATATATCATTTTTCAGGAGGAAAAATAGTGTTTTGCCAATGGCATAGCGATGAGATATAAACAATGAGATGAGATAAAGCTGTTTATATCGTTGAATGAATCAGATTGTAACACTGCAAAATGGTGCATATTTCCTGTTTTTGCTGCTATAAGTAAAACAGTATTTGAAAGACAAATCACCATGTTACTATTCTTAAAAATCCCAGTCTCTCCTGTAAGAAATGTCATCGTGGGAGTCATGGGACTAGCCAAGTTAAAAAAAAAAATAACTTTTTAAAGGAATATTAATTCATTTCTTCTTCCAGAAAGAGATGCCTTTCATCTTTAATACTTGAGGAATTCAAAGAAGCTTAACTTTAGAGCACCAACATAAAAATTCCAAACAGTCAGTGGGAAGGAGCTGGCCAAGGAGGAGTAGGTTAGCTTCCCTGTGGGACTAGATATACAACCCTAGCTCTTGTACTCAGTGTCTGGGGTCATAAATAGTGGGAGGCAAAACAGAGGCACCAGCAGATATGAAGAGTTTAAAGCAATCATTAGTCCTGAGTGATTTCACAGCTTTGCCCCTTCAGGCAAATGAGGGACACAACTTGATTCCATCTCTGGGCACCAAGCAGGCCTTAGATGAAATAACAAAATGTGCAAAATTTCTTTCGTATCCTCCCATCTCCACTTTCATATTGTCTCCCTCTCTATTTTCTAGATATCTCAAGAAACCATATTTCCTCTCTGCTTCCCCACACCCCGACCTCCATCTCCAGCTTATATCTTGTTTTCAGCTAGTGTTAATTAATTCCACTCAACTATTACCCGATATTGGTATCAGTCTTCACAGAGATATCTGCATCTTATTAGGGGACTCTTGAAAAGAAGTCCCCAGTGCCCAAAGAAATATTTCTAATGGTGGAATTTCAGGTGTCATGAGAGACAATGAGAGAAATATTTGGGGGCAAAGAAGCCTACCCATAGTTCAGATGACATGCCTAAGGCAGTTGCCTATTATACCCTACTTTAAAAAAAAAAAATCATGCCGCTAGGCACAGTCTAGGTAGCATGGAGCAGGGGGGATGTTCTGTCCTAAGCCTGACTCGGATTAGTGCCCTGACAGCTTAGGCTCAATATTGGAACAAAATGAGACGCTTGTAGTTTATTCAATAGTTAACAAAAAGAAAAGGATATTAAACAAAAATAGAGAATGAGGACACTTTGAGTTGATTCAGATGAGGGAAGCTCCCATCCAAGCACCAAAGCATCTCTACAGTTTCTCAGACCTGCTTTGTATTCAGGCAACCAAAAAGTGAATTCTACAGTCTGAACCTTTAGGCCCTTTTGCCAACCAAGACTTAAGGATAATCTCAATACCTTTTAAGGCAAAATTAACTGCACAGTGAATAGAGCACCAGCCCTGGAGTCAGGAGGACCCGAGCTCAAATCAGGCCTCAGACACATGTTACTTACTAGCCGTGTGACCCTAGGCAAGTCACTTAACCCCAATTGCCTCACCAAAAAAAAAAAAAAAGGGGAAAAAAGAAAAATTTAACTTAACTGGGGGCGGGGGGAAGAGGAGAGGCAAGGAGAGACAGAGGAAAAAGTTCTTATATTACCCCTACCATAGACAAGGTCAAAAAAAGTAGCAAAGAAGCAATGGTAGAATGGTCATAAGATATTCAGGAGAAAGGCAAAGCCTAATAAGAGGTAAGGGAAGGAAAAGGTCAAAGGGATGTTGTCCCAGAGTAGGGATGTGGATAGGCAATTTTTGGAAAACACTGGTAGAATTCTTTTCTTTTTTCTTAATGACAAGCCTAAACAGCACACAGAGACTTTCTAGTTAAAAGACAGGAAATGGATAATGACTTATCCCATTGAATCTATAGGGATAATTTAAGTAATTAAAAATATAATGACCCAAATTGGAAAGAAGGAAACATGTTGGCATTAACCTCCTTGCTCTTAGAAAAGGTGCCTTGAGAGTTTGTGGTCAGGTTTACTACTTATTTAAAAGACCACACCTCCAGCAACTTGCCCCCTTACAACCGATGAGGAATTAGTTCATTATTGACTGAGATGAAGGAAGATTGCCAAACACTGATTCACCAATACCACTTCCTCCAGGAGTTAAGTAGAATTGTTAGAAGTTCTGCCTCAAAGGATAGAATGAACAGGCTTGACCCTGGTAAACTTCAGAGATGGGAAAGATAGTAGAAGAATGATACAAGTACATCTTATAAGTGATTACTTTGGGGATCTAGGAAGTTGAAAGGGGAAAAAAATACTGCTTTCCTAGAATACCTTTTATCATTTCAGAAGCATAGCATGTGTTATGGAGGTGAAAATTCACACAATCACCTGGAAATATCCCGCTAGTATCTCAGTTTTGCCAAGTCCCCTTATCCTCTTTTAAAATCAGGCAACTTGGTGGTATAGTAGATAAAATGCTGAAGTTTGAGTCAGAAAGACCATTTGCCTTAAATACTTACTAGTTTGTGATCTTGAACAATTTACTTCACCTCTTTCAGAATCTGTTTCCACATCCGAAAAATGGAGAGAATAACATATGCCTTCCTGTGTTGTTATTTCAAATGAAATAGCACATGTAAAATGCTTTGCAAATATTAAAGGATAGGAATAGAAAATAGACCTATGCTTTCACTGATGTAGGGAATTCTGAGATGAGAAAACTCCCTCTACTAATTCAGATCAATACCTTCTCTGCAATTTATTGTCTTAGAGAATTGCCTGGGGACACTGAGAAGTGAAATATTTTCCCTGAATACATAGACAGTTTACATTTGAAGTAGAACTTGAATCCAAATCTTCCTGGCATCCACTAAGCCAAATGTTTTTAAAATGTCATCAGGAGACCACCGGGGATCCTTGAAACTATTTCAAGGAGTCTGTGAGGTCAAAACAATTTTCACAATAATATCAAGTTTTAGTTTCTAGTATCTGTAGATATATTGCACTTAAAAGCTCTTTGGGGAGTCCTCAATAATTTTTGGGAATGTAAAGGGCTCCCCCAAAATTTTGAGAACCACTGCATCATGAAGAGTTGGACATGACTAAACAACAAATTATTATACAGGAAAGAAAAAGAATCATACAGCCTTAAGGTTAGAAGGGACCTTAAAAATCATTCTATCAATGGATGAGAAAATCAGGATTCAGAGAGGTTCAGTCGAATAGCGAGCCATAGGATGGTTTTCTCCCATGCCTATGTAGCACCAAGGACACTTCCCAGTCACATGTGGAACCCTCAGAATAATCATCTCAAGTTTGAGAGAATCAGTGGGCTTGAATACGCTAAAAATCATAGCTCATGAACTCCTCTGAATGTTTACTTATTTCTCATCAGTTCCTATGGATTCAAATATTATCTCTATGCAGACGACTCCCAAGTCTATATATCTACTCCTCATCTTTCTCCTAAGTTTCAGCCTTGCATTTCCAAATACCTGCTGGACAGCACCTGGATTGCCCATAGGCATCTCAAACTCAGTATCTCCAAAACAAAACTACTAATCCTGCTTCTCCTACTAACTTCCCTATTTCTGTCTAGGGCACCATCATTTTTTCAGTCACCCAGGTTCAAATCTTCCAAGCAACCTTCAACGCTACACTCTCCCTCATATCCAATCAGTTGTTGTTCACTTGTTTCAGTAGCCTCTGACTCTGCCTGACCTCATTTAGGGTTTTCTTGACAAACGTACTAGAGTGCTTTTCCATTTTCTTCTTCAGCTCATTTTACAGATGAGGAAACTGAGGCAAACAGGGATAAATGACTTACCCAAGGTGACATAGATAATAAGTGTCTGAGACTGGATTTGAAGTCAGGTAGATGAGTCTTCCTGACTCTAGACACAGCATTCTATCCACTGTACCACCTAGCTGCCCCAAATCAGTTCTAAGTCCTATTATAATTCTCTCCATTTGAATCTATCCCTCCATTCCATCAACAATGCCTCCATCCTAGTTCAGGCACCCATTACCTCTTGCATAGAATTTTGTAGTAGTTTCTTCATTGGTCTTCATTGTATTTCCCTCTTCTAATTCATCCTTCATGCATTGGGGTAATGTCCCTAATGTACCAGTCAAATCACTGTACTTTTCTGATCAAAACCCTTCATTGGCCCCTTAGTATCTACATGATAAAATACAAACTCCTTAGCCCTTCACAATCTCACTCTAATTTACTTTTCACACTCCATTTTCATCCTGCTCTCTCTCACCTCCATGAATTCCTGTTTGGAATTCACCCTGATTGGAGGCATTTTCTCCACATTTCAGTCAGTGGCAATGCTTATTTTTCTTCCAGGCCCAGCTAAGGTGGGCGTCATCCATGAGGCCTTCACTTATCCCCCAGCTGAAAAAGACTTCTTCCTCTTCAGATTTGTCAGAGCCACTATGGATGTCTCCAATACCATTTTGCTTCATATCATACTGTTGATAGACATACTACATCTCCCCAGTTAGACTGTAAGTCTCATAAAGGCAGAGACTTTGTTGTTTTTCTGTTACCTGAACATAGTGGAACCTGAACAAATGTTTGTTGAATTTGAATGAACAGATGTTCCCACCATCTTTCTTTGTAGAGTTGGAGGACTATGGGAGTGGAACACTGCATATAACATTAGATGGTTTTTCATCTTTTTTTAATTTTTTTCAGTGTATCAGTTAGTTTTGAAGAACCTTTTTTTTCTCTCATTCTTTTTCTTAATGTATGATTCTCTGGGATGGGTTAAAAAGAAATTATATTAATAAAAATACACTTAAAAATAAAGATAGAGATTTGGCACACCTAACAACCATCCTTGAATTTCAAAATATTAAGTGCTTCTATGGGTAGCATTGCATATTCTATTAAGGCAAGTTGATGGTTTTTTAGTGATATGCAATTGGTATGAGATTATTACTAACCACTATTTTAGATTATGACAAGTGACGACAGTATGTAGGCGCCAACTGCAACTCCTGGTATTTGATATCTAGTTAGCACATGCCAACCCGAAAGCCACAATGTGACTGACACACCTCCCCCCTACCACCAGTGGTGATCGCTGAAAAGCATTAAGTCCCGGCAGTTCCCGAGTTGGCACAGTATATTGGTAGTAAGATGGTGATGAAAGAAAGATACCAAAGAACCTGCCCTCTGCCACACCTTCCAGAAAATTAAACTTTAATCTTATGACAATTTTGTCCCATCTCAAATTTAAGAAAAACACATCTGTGTTATTGAATGAATCTATATAGCAATAAGAAAAAAAATACACTCACTGTAAGAAAATACATTCAGAAACTGGAGACAGGAACAATCTTAGAAAAGCATGATTACTACCTCTAACTTATTTCTTCCAAACCTTTATATGGAACTTACCAGAGGAATTGCAGGCTAGGGTATTACTGTATTCATCTCCCTACGTGAACAATATTCCTTATTTTTAATTATTTATTATTTTGTGTTCCCAATTAAACCACAATGTGACAGGCAGACTATTTTACAAGGTAATAAAAAAAATAATCATGCTCCCCAGTGAGTAAACTGTGAGGCCAAAAGGTGAGTGGTTTATATCAATGAGAGAACCAGATTATTGCATTGAAAAATGGCGGGCCAGTGCTGTTATTGCTGCTACAAGTAAAAACAGCTCGAGAAAAAAAACAAGACAAACTGGTTGCAAACCTTTTTAAAAGGGCCTATTTTTAGTATAATGACAAAACTGTCTGTGTTTGCATAAGGAGCAAAAATGATTGATAGAAGGAGTGGAAGGAGACCAGTTCTAGCCCTAAATTAGGGCCTCAGGGATCCTGAGGGTGTTGAAAGGTTCAGTAAAAGGAGGGAAACTTCCCAAATATATGGAGAACAGAAAAATATAATAACAGATTAGCAGCCCTCCACTTCGGCACTGCATCTCTTTAACACAGTGAACAAGATCTGTCTCAAATCCCAATTAGCCCAACTACAGAAAATTATATTATAAGCCTTCCTTGTACAATATGCCAGTAATTTTTTCCTAGCTACATGTGGCCACCAGACGCAACCAGACTTGAAGGGGGAAAGAAAACATTCCTCTTCACCAAATAAAATCAAAATAACTTACCTGCTGAGAAGATCCACTCATTTCATCTGGAAGTAGCTGGTGACATGGGGGTGTGAGAGAAAAGGACCTGGTGGAGCATGTCACTGGAGCTGGTTTTGAACTACCTGGTAAAGGGTGACACAAGGCTCTTTGTGTGTTTAGGGGGGTTGGGAACAACATGGGGAAGGCAGAGGAGGAGGAAGACATGGAGAGAAATATTCAAAACTTTAACAGAATTGAAGGGACCATTTGATCAATGTCCAAAACAGACAAGAGGAGGCATAATTCATCCCAAAAAAAGCTTCTATCAATGTTTATATGGGACCTGAGAGGCAGTATGGTATAGTAGAATGAATACTGAACTTAGGATACAAAGATCTGTCCAGATCCCAGCTCTACCATTTACTTTGTGACCTAGAGCAAGTCATTATACTTCTTTGGGACTTAATTTCCTCATTTGTAAAATAAGAGGATTGACTTATGATCTCTAAGGTCTCTTCCAGTTTTGAATGTTGAAATTAGCCATGAATCCTTATTTCTGAAATGATGAAAGAAGGAAAATGTTATTTATGACATTTAGGATTTTTCAAAGCTAACCCATAAAGATATTTCTCTAAGATTATTTTTGTCCTCTGAAAAAAAACCTTCTTACCAGCCTTTGTTTCTTCCCTTTTCCCCTTCCCCTCTCCTTCTTTTCTTTATCACTATACAGATCTCAATTCCCTGCTGTTGGTTAAAAAATGTTTTGTAAATTTTAAAGTACTATTATTTCTTACTGCTGTTTACCTCTCTATGTATATATCTTGCCACTCTACTAAGACTGAAAGCTTTAGAAAAAGAAGCATCCATTATAGCTTTTTTAATAGCTCTTCTCTAAAGGAAAGACTGTGGAAGAAGGATTCAAGCAATGATTTTAGAGTCAGGAGAGACCTGGATTCTAAATCTGGTCCTGCTGCTAACAATCTATGTAATGTTAGGCAGGTCACAACCTTGCTAAACCTCAATTTACTCATCTGTGAAATAGATAGAACCATGACCAGTGCAAAGTAACTAAGGGTGCTAACAACAATGGGGAGAGGGACACTTCCTCCCAGATGGGATATATCTTGCCTTACACTATCTCTACATCTTGCCTAAAGAATCTCCTCTTGTCCTATGGTTTTGTATCATCGGTGACAAGGTCTGATTTCTGGATCACCCCTCTTCTGGGAACTTTCCCCTTAAAACCACAGGGGAGTGAGAAATGGATTCTTTAGGGGACTGGGCACCTCCCTTGCTACTGTAACTAGACCCACAATCCAAATATCCACTGTACCTGCACTCAAATGAATTTGTTGTTGTCATTCAGTCTGTTTCAGTCATGTCTGACTCTCCATGACCCCATTTGGGGTTTTCTTGGCAAAGATAATGGAAGGGTTTGCCATTTCTTTTTCCAGCTCATTTTACAGATGGGAAACTAAGGCAAACAGGATTAAGTGACTTGCCCAGGGTCACACAGCTAGTAAGTACCTGAGGCCAGATTTGAACTCAGAAAGATAAGTCTTCCTGACTCCAGGCCCAGCCCTCTATCCACTGTGCCACCTAGTAGTCCAATTTAGGTATAGCCCAGCCCTGCTTTTAAGTCACTTAGAGGCTGAAAATAGTAGATTCATGTCTCACCAAGATACCAGGATAGCACAGGATTTTAGAGTTTGAAGGAACTTCAAAGGTCACTTAGTCTAATGCTCTCATTTACAAATGAAGGCAACCGAGGGATTTAAATTAAGGCCTTTTAACATTAGGAGACTGAGGATTTGGATCCATATTCTGCCTGTCATTTACTTCCTACAGGATGTTAAGCAAATCTGTTTTCTCTCTCGGTCTCAGTTGCCCTATCTATAAAAGGTAGGACCTGTAAGGTCTCTTTGAACTCTAGATCTAAGATCTAGAATCCAGTGTTCTTTTGACTGCTACATGTCTTTGTCTAAGGAAGAAGGGATGGCCCAAGCTATGTGATGATGCAGGCTGCTGCTGACTTTTTTTTTTTTTTAGGCAAATGGGGTTAAGTGATTTGCCCAGGGTCACACAGCTAGTAAGCGTCAAGTTGCTGCTGACTTTGATGAGCTCCCATTTCACAAGAATGGTTGAGTTTTTTGTAGCATGGAACCTCTTGGGCGGTCTGGGAAAACCAATGAACCTCCTTTTCAGAACAATGTTTTTTAACTGTGTAAAATAAAATACCATTAATTGAAATAGTATTATCAAAAAAAATTTTTATAAGTTTAGGGATTCTGATTTAAAAACCCCTAGATTACAAGAAAAATAAGGGTGATAAAGGAGAAAGATGGGAATGGAGCCAAACAATCTTAGTCAACAGCATAAAACTTTGCACCCATTAAGAGTGATTTTTTTTTGCTTTATCATAACTATAGGTTTGAATATGACAATATCATTTTCTCCCCAGGCTTTAGTGAATTTCCGAATTCAATTTGTAGCATTTGATATGACTGTGCATATTTTTCTGTCAATGGGAAAACAAATTAAGTCTAAGTGAATTGCTTCGAGTTACTGAGCATCAAGAGAAATCCCTTTGCCAATATGGTGTATAAATAAGTGTCACGAGGTATAATGTTGTCTGGGGAATTTCATTCAAGTCAGTGCACTAAGCACCTCTTCTCTTTGAGGTTTCTGCTAAGGAAAGGATGACCACATTTCTGAAAATGACACCCATACAGGCTTCCCATACACCTATCCCTCTATTGGGAAAAAAAAAAATACAATCCACCTATAACCAAAAGTCATCATTTTCTAAAGACACACAATGAAAAATGAAATGCTCTGGTAAGAGGTGGAACATTAACTTCAGATAATTAATACTCAGCAGGTTCATTTACTTTCAAATGGGCTCTATGTGCCTAAAAAGTCAGTGCACAATTTTAAAAATTGCATAGCCATGCAGAAACACCAACAGATTTTTTGGGTTCTGCCTCAACTCACCAAGTCTCTTCAGTAAGTTTAGCATTGCTGTTCAAAGGAACCCTTTAAAAAAAAAAATCAGTGCTACTCAAAGCTAAGAGACATTTCTTATGGAATGCTGCTTTTCCAGATGGAAGCTAATGTGCATAAAAGTCAGAGAAAGCATTGACCAGTTTGATTTAACCTTTGCAAAAAATATTTTTTGAATCAAACTTTCTCCAACGAAGAAGTTCCAGTACTTGAGTAAAAGATCAAGGTCTGTCCTAACTTAAATAGGAACATTTACTTGTCCTTCCAATCTGTCAGCCAACATTTAATGAGCACCCATGCTGCCTAAAGGGTAGCTGGGTGGATAGAATGTAGGGCATGGAGTCAGGAAAACTCATCTTTCTGGGTTCAAATCCAGCCTTAGATACTTACTAGCTGTGTAACCCTGGGCAAGTCACTTAATCCTGTTTGCCTCAGTTTCCTCCTCTGTAAAATGAGCTGGAAAAGGAAATGGCAAACCACTCTAAAATCTTTGCCAAGAAAGCCCCAAATGGTATTACAAAGAGTCAGACAGGACTGAAAAGTAACTGAATAGCATCATCTTGTCTAACCTAGGCAAAAGTATGAAACTGATGATTTTTGTTTGGTTCCCTTTCTGAGTCTTTTCCTCCACCTTTTATGGCATCTCTCTCCCCTTCAGGCCCACACACGCATACACACACGCACACACACACACACACACACACACACTCAGGACCTTTATGATCTGTCATCTCACCTCTCCCTATCTGCATCAAAATCTGCTCTCATGAAAGACATATAGGATGCATTTACACTGTAGTGTGAATTTAAGTCCCCTGTTCTCTCTTCTGAGGTAAATTTAAGCCAGGCAACCTTCTTAAGCCCCTGAAATCATAACACATAGGCCAATGCCTAGGCTTCACCTATGTCAATGCCTTGCTGACTTATGCATAAAGCAATACTGGTACTGAAAACTTCGCATATATTCTAGGATATGGCCAATGTGGTGATTTGTTTTGTTTAACTGTGCATATGCCGTTACAAGGGCAAACCTATCTACTTGGACTTTAATGGATTACAAAGTACTTTCCTCACACCACTTTTGTAGGGTGGGTAATATTAATATTATCCTCATTTTGCATAACAGATCTAGAAAATGTAAATGATTGGCTCAGGGTCACACCTCTAAGATCCCATGATCCAATACCCAATACATGCGGGTCACATGGGCACAGAGCTGGTAAATATCAGAGCCAAGAACCCAGCCCAGGCAGTGACCAAGTGAAGTGTCCCACTCGGCTACATCACTGGAACTCCACAAAGAGTGTTAAGAAAGTTTGTCATTTGGCTTCTTCACACCATTTTTGAACCAGAAGGAATTCATAATTCCTTCAGCCCAAGCTATCAACAGTACAACAGGGCCTGTTGTTCCATTCTTTGCTTCTCTCCAGTTGAGGGGAGTAGGAGAAAGCAGTGCATAAGCAGTTTGTTGGGATGTACACTGAGCAGCCTGCCCTCACCTGAAAATTCATCTGCTTTTGTGCATCTGGCTCTATCAGACTCCAGCATGCATAACTCCTTTCTCACTGATCATCCTTAACATCAGCCCTCAGCAGAAAAAAAAAATGATATGCATCAGTGTGCTTGAATATTTTTTGTCTCCCTCTTACAGTCACTGCATAACAATGCTGCTAATTTATCTGATGAAAGACATACTAGTGACGGTCTACACACAACCCAGATGTTTCCCTGCTGATATTTTAAGGAGTAGCTCAGAGCTGTGATGATTGGGCTGCCATTAATACAAATGACTTGTCAGCAAAAAAAAAAAAAAAAAAGTTAACAGCACTCACTCTCTCGCAGACATCTATCAGATCTCAATCACTCCTTGAATCCTTTTATAGAATTAAATAAGTTACTCATTTCTCAAGTCCCCCGTACCCCAGCTCCCTTGTTCTGGAGCTAATGTACATTTAAATAGACAAAGTGATGTTAATCGTCTGATCTCTGTGACACTCAACTTTACCAAGATCAAATTCACAATCTATAAAAGTTGACTAACATGCACTTCTGACTGATTTCCTTATCATTCCCCATTGCCCTGCACAAAATTGCAGTGAAACACCTACAAGTTGGAGGTGAATTTTGTCTCCCTATCTGATCTTATGTCAAGGTAAATAATGACAATACGTTCTGTTATTTCAGTTTCTTTTGACCCCCATGGAGAAGGGAGGTGAATTCACCACTGCTTTAGGCTATCCTGTCCTTAGGTTCAAACTTCCAAAAGATTCCAATAGCCTTTTTGCTTTACAAACAAGAAACTAATATTTAAACTGCCTAAAGAACAAAAGTGCCTATATATTTTCATATGTGTGTATGTATATCAATGTGACCATATTAAATATGCATCACTCAACATCTTATAAGATGGTCTTTTCCATTAGAATGTTTATGTTTCACAAGAAAGGGGCTATTGACAATGCAGCATTAACTCATCTTGAGGTGGACTAGAATCTTGAAAATTTTGGCAACAATTCATAGGACCACAGCTTTAGAATAGGAAGGGATAGTAGAGGCCCTTTAGTCCATGCCCCAATTGTGAACTGAGGCACAGAGAAATTAAGTTACTTGCCCAGGGACACACAGCTTGTGTGAATGATTCAAATCTAAGTCTTACTGACTGCAGATCCAGAGCCCTATTCTGGAGGCTATGCAACCTCTTCACTTCAGTTCTGAAATACAGTAAATGAGGCTAGGTTGCTATAGAGACCCATGTGTGGGGTGAAATTACATCAGGTTATACTTCATATATTTTCAAACTAGAAAAATGTATATTGTTATAACTTATCATAGGCAACTAGACAGATAGATCACTGGGCCTGGATTTCTACAACTATTTCTACCTCACCTCTTCACCCTTCTCACTCTAAAGGATCCTTCCTCCCCTTATCCTCAAAGTTTCTGTTGCCCTCAGGCTACCCAGTTTCTCTACTACACAATGCCACCTAGGTCTGCTTTGCCCAACTTATCTGAATCTCTTTCCTACTGACTCTCCATGCTCTTCCCCAAACCTCCTTAGAAAAACAAAAAAACAAAAAACTCTCCTACTGGGAAAGATATGATAAACTAAGGTGATAGCAACTGGTTTGGATTGTTTTTACTCTTTCTAGGCATATTTGCATTTTAAACTGAGGACAACCTCTTAACACAAAGGAATAAATCTCTAATTGAGTCTTTTCTGGCATTAGGCCTGGCTCCAGGGGCAGGGACTAGGAGTGGAGAAAAGTCCTTCTAATTTCCCTCAAATTACTCCCTACTCCAAAGTGCTTAAGGCTAGCCTCATTACAAATCTCTGAACGCATACCCACCTACCCCTCTGAATTCTCTCTAGGTTACTTTCCTGGATTCTCCTTTCATCTCCTTTGCCAACTCCTATTTCCAAACCTACTTTCATGTCACCCCCAGTTCCTGGAACATTTGCCAGACAACCTCCTGCACACTAGTCAAATCACTCCTTAACACCTCCCTGACTAGGAAAGTCTATAATGCTTGAAACTCACCACCATGATGCATATGCCATCTTCCATTATAGACCCTAGATTAGACAGCCTCTATGGTAGAAGTCTCTTTCATTTGTAGTTTAATTGCTCAAAAGTACCAGTTATAGGTCTTATTCCACTGCATAAATAATGATGATAATAACTGGAGTTAATGAAACATGTGAAGGCCTACCCCAGAAAATATAGTGTTGTTAAAAAGTAGGACTTCCATGCAAGTTTTGACAGCACCTCATCTTGGAACTCTCCCTGGAGCTGGACAGCTTGGCATTTTAAAATATCTCACTTGTACAAACAGGTTGTGGTCATTACCTTCCAAACTTTGCCCTTGGGAGTTGAAATTTATAGGATCCCACCTCTCCAGACAGAATTTTAGTTTTAATATGAACAATGGAGGCTATTTTATAATATTAACATCTGGTAACGTCTATAATACTTTAAGAATCTGTGGATTTGTCTACCCTTTCTCCACACACCAAGATTGTGAACCTTTTGTGATTTATTAGATGGTCTTCATGAGTTGCTGTGACTGAATCTTTCTTTGTCACCAATATTCTGGTGAGGAGACTCTCAAAGGAGAGAGAGGCTGGTCTCCCAGCTTGGAAGCCTTCCCAGACTAGCAATATCTTCCATAGCTTAGCTCCCACTGGCATGGCCTTCAAGTACCCAGAGTCACCTCATACCATGATGTGGCATCAGAACTGTACTTTAGTGGTGTCTAATTAATGGAGTGAGTATCTAATTAATTCAAAATGTCAAGAGTTATTTACAGGAAAGATATGGTGGTAATTATCAACATCATCATCAGATCTTTGTAAGCCATTCTTGGCTTCAGTTTCCTTAATTGTAAAATGAAGGGGTTTGGTTTAAATGGACTCCAAGGTCTCTTTCAAGTTCTAAGATTCTATTCCTCTATGGCTCTTTAATGGCTAAAGTTGGTTGGTTCTAATAAAGGACATCCATTAGAGTCTTTCCTAACATAAAAACTTAGAGATGAAAAGGCCATCTCAAGCATGCCTCTTAAAGGGGAAAAACAATAAATTCTCTAATAACCTCATTTTACTGATGATGAAATGGAGGGACAGAGAAGAGTTTTTGCAAAGTCATTGCAGTGACCACATCAGAAAAATTTGCTACCATACTTCCTTGTAAAATATGTCAGTGAAAGTTTTAGGCATTTGAAAAATGCAGTCATTTCTTGATGTTTAGCCTTCTTCAAATAGTTGTTTTTTATTTAAATGTAATTAAAACCTTCCTCTAAGCATTCTTTCTAGAGTTAATTATTTCAAAAATATGATACTATGGTCATGTTAAATGTAAATATAAACTTAATATCTTTGTCATTGTTTTCTTCCTATATAATGATAATGATTATATATATAATCAGACCAGAGGACTATTATCCATATCACAACCCCTAAAAGTGAGTATACTCCCAGGCTCCTTCCTGGTCCCTCTTCTCCCTATATACTTTCTCACTTGGTGACTTCATCAAACTTCAATGGGTTTAATCATCATATCCATGCAAATAACTTCCAGATATATAACCAGCCCTAGTCTCTCTCCTGAGTTTCAGTCCCACATCACCAGTGGGATGATGGAATTTAGCTGACCAAGCTGTGACAGTGTAAAAGTCATTTAAACTCTTTGGGATTCAATTTCCTCATCTCTAATGCCATATCAGGCATTTTGAAGTTAATGTCCAGGATCTCAAATTCAACATATCCAAAATAGAACACACACATACACACACACACACACACACACACACACACATTTATGTTGTCTCTCTTGATAGGGTATTAACTTCCTGAAGACAAGGATATAATACTTTTCAAATCCTCATTGCCTAGCATAGCGCCTGGAATTTAGCATTTAATAAATTGGAATTTAATAAAATGGAAATTACCATTTAATAAATGCTGCTTGATTGATTAGAGAAAACTTAGGAGTTCCTTTTACCTTACAGAGAAGGAAACTGAGGCTCAGAGGAGTGAGGTGACTTGCCCAAGATCACATAGGTAGTAAGTGGCAAAACCAGGTTCTGAACTCAAATATTCTAACTCTAAATCCAGTTCTTTTTCTATTGCACCACACTGCCTCATCTTCATTAGAATCCATTTGATATGGTCATTCCTGCTTTATCCAAGCATTAATTATTGTCATCAGTTGCCATCTTGAAATTTTTGGGGGCAGCTAAGTGGCGCAGTGGATAGAGCACCAGCCCTGGAGTCAGGAGGACCTTAGTTCAAATCCAGCCTCAGATACATAACACTCACTAGCTGTGTGATCCTGGGCAAGTCACTTAACCCCAATTGCCTCACCAAAAAAAAAAAAGAGATAGAAATCACTAGAGCAAGTGGCCATTTTCGGCCATGAAGAGAATAATGTTGTTAAATCAAGTCTGACTCTTTATGACCCCATTTGTGATTTTCTTGGCAAAGACACTGGAATGGTTTGCCATTTCCTTCTCATTTTACAGGTGAGGAAACCGAGGCAAACAGAGTTAAGTGACTTACCCAGGATCACATAGCTAGTAAGTGTCTGAGGTCAGATTTAAACTCAAGTCTTCCTGACGAGGCCCTGTAGTCTGCCACTACACTATTTAGCTGACCAAGCTGTGGCAATGTAAAAGTCATTTAAACTCTTTGGGATTCAATTTCCTCATCTCTAAAATGGGAATGATAACAATTGAACTATCCATCAGATTGATTAAGCAAGCATTTTGTAAATTGTAATGCCTTATATAAACAAGCTGTTACTACTATTTATGTTCTATAATGAGGAAATTCAAAGGATACTCTTTTTGTCTCATTTTCTCATTTTATAAAGAAATTAAGTATCTATGTACACTTTAGCTATATTTAGGTCAAATCGTGTTACTATATATAATATGTATACAATATCTCACTAACACACAAAGCTTATAATTAGAATATTATAACTGAATTCTACCATGTATGTGTCTATATATTCATAATTGTTTATACACACAGTTTGGAGCATTCAAAATAAAATGTATTTGAAGTAAAGTCACCTTAATAGTAAAAACTAAAATCAGGACCAAATAAAGTTAATAACCTGACTGACAACAGTGGTATATTTTGAGCCAGTATGCCTTTTCCCTGTGGTCAGAGATAATTTCCAAGTGCTTATTACCCACCTAAGCATGCAATTTTTAAATACCTGGTTCTATCATAACTATTCTATTACATTCATTTTTTCAGCAATTTCTTTGTAAAATTAGATTTGCTACTATTCTCTCCTATAAAACACTGAACCAAAGAAATGTGGTGATCTCAATTGCCTTTCATGCCAGATTTAACCTTATGATGCATGTATTAAATACAGATTAACATCTTGTCTTGGAGAAACTTACATTTAGCAGACTATACCAAAGTTTCATTAAAATATAAGTCAATATACAACATTCATGAAAAGAAAACTAGCCAGGTACAGACAATGTTCTCCTTTCTAGGGAAAAATATTCTCTCCCTCAACACAATTATGGCTGGCAGAGGTAAGACAGGGTTTTCACACTAGACCTACATGCTAATGACAATAACAGAATTGATATGTTTATAGGAAAATGATCCAAATCGATCTTTAAAAGTCATGTAAATGATCCACATTGATTCTTACCTACACACAAATCGTAAATTGGTATCTGATTTAAAAAAAAAAATGAACCTTGGAAATCTGGTTCAATGCCAGTTATATTTGTAGATCTATTTTGGTAGATTAAGTCTGAGATTTACCATAATTTTTGAGAGGAAAAAGGATATAATTTCGTTAGGAAACTAATTCCCCTCAGGAACCCTAGCAATCTGATGGTAAAATGAAAGCTTACTATGTATTTCCAAACCAGATGGACTGTCCCATAATGGCATCATAGCAATTAGATGGCTCTATTCATTATTTTCAAGAGCAATACAAGAGTGATTTCAACCAGCAGAAGTTTCTGTTCCCATTCCTCACTCTGCAGGGTAAAGAAATTCCAACAACACTCCAGGAATAGAATTAAAAGCAACCATAAATCATGATGAGCAATACGAAGAAAAAAAAACTACACTGGGATCACAATTTTTGCAGAAATAACAGACGTTAAAAACATAATTAATATGTCTAAAAGATGTACATAATACAAAAACAGCAGACTAAAAGCTATATTGCTAATTACTAAATTGTCTCTGCTCTTCTCAAGATACCATCTTTCTATAGCCCCAAAGACAAGTCGTTCACTCCCCTTTCAGTGTTGCTTTGTCCTTTGGGGACTGGAATCTTTGGGATCTCTTCCCATACACTCTTCCCAATACTAAAAGCAATTCTCAAAAAAAGTCAACTCTCAAAGTCAGGGTCTGGCCTATGCTTTACAAAGAGGCCAAGCCATGTCAAGAGCTGACAATGCTACACTGGCTGATTACTAGTAAGTTAATAGCTTTATCGTTCAACTTTCTTCTTTCTACTAATCTACTTCACAGGAACATTTGGGGAACAACAAATAAAAATTGTAGTAAAACACATTGTAAATGTTAACAGTTCTTAAGACTCTGTCTATGGGACACTAGCTAGCACAGCTGTTTGAATTATTTTTTTTAAATCAAAGCACCATATTTCATCTGTACCAAATTTCAAAAACTGATTGTTTTTGCTTCTTCTGGTTTGTTTGGGATAATCTTGTTTTTCACTAAATAAAATCATCATTTTGATATATCTAAGGCACAGCCTAACTGGAAGTGTTTTTATAGGTGTCAGTTTAAATCACCGTTATGGATCTAACATTTGCATACAACATGGAACAACATTCCATTTAACCAAAGTATTTCCATTGCCAGATGACTGAAATGACTGCATGGTTTATCAGAAAAAAAGTCTAACTGAAAAGATACATCTTTTATCTTGCTCAGGTAAGTCATCCCCAGATTTGGTTTCCATGGGGACCATTTTTCCTAAGCAAGAGGAAAGACTCATTCATAGATAAGGCGCCTCCACGGAAACTCTCAGTCTGATCCCTAGGACTTCATATCTTGGAACTGTTTGCAAGAGAGCTCAAGCATATCTTAATTTCTATGGTGTTGCAAGAAGAAATAATGGAAGCAAAACCATGGAGGATTTTATTAAGCAGTGTTAACATTCTGAAACTCAGCTAGAAATTAGTAATTAGAAAGTGCTGAATATATATTATACATTAGTAAAGAAATCAGAATCATAGAATTTTAAAACAGGAAGGGCCCTTGAGGACCATCTGATCAAACACCAATATTTAACAGATAAAACACAGGCCCAGACATTTGGCTTGTTAGTGGCACAACCAGTATTAAATTGAGGTTCCCTAATTCCTAAGGTAGCATTTAGCACCATCTCTTCACATTTCTTTTTGTTTGCTGATTACTCCCATTTAGAAATATATTTGATTCAGAAGAAGAAAAGGGGGGGCAAATTTTGTGGATAAAAATTGACCATTGAGAAAGTAAAGATTTCTCTTGTGGATTTTATTTTGGTTGTACCTTAACTTATTTACCATCAGTTCACTGGCTACATCAAATGGGCTAAACTGAAGGGGGAGAAAAGATCACTGTTCTATGTTTAAAGCTTGCAGTATATTGGAGCCTGTTCTTACTTGCAAATCAGCAAATGCTACAAATCAGAGTTTGATTTATTGTTTTTGTTAATCGTCTAGACTTTAAAAATGATGGAGAAAATGTTAAGAATGCAGGTTAAACTAAAAAAGTGTGTCCTGTGTACATTTTCCCTCAGAAAGTCAGTTGTTAAATAGTACACCACTGTTTACATTTCAAAGGAAAGGACAATGGTCTAAGTAATACACTCCTGCTACAAGCTCAAGAACACCTAGATCTAGCTCTGATCAGAATGAAGTAGATTGTTTTTTTTCAACCTGGGTTTAGAAAGTAAGATAATAACAACAACAAATTATTTCAAGTAAATACTTGTCAAAGATCCCATCAATACAGAGGGAACATAGAATCAGCCACTTATATTCTTCTCGTAGACTAGTCCCAATAGATGGTTGTACTTGCTGGGTCTTAATCAATACACATACATGTATGTATATGTATACGTATAAATATATATATATATGTATATGTAATTGTATAGGATATCTTTAGAAAAATGAGGGATAGACAGTTCATGGACTCCATGGGGTGTGTATGTATGGAATCAAACCATTCAATAAACAGTGTTCAGAGAAGACTAGCATCTCTGGTGTGAGGGCTTACTGAGCTCTTTTCTGGGGTCCTCATCCATCTTTGATGTCTACCTGGCACTCAACTTTCACTTGTGTCTTTAAGAAGCTATAGCATGAGGGGCAGCTAGGTGGTGCAGTGGATAGAGCATTGGCCCTGGATTCAGGAGGATCCCGCCTCAGACACATAACATTTACTAACTGTGTGATCCTGGGCAAGTCACTTAACCCCATTGCCTAGCCTCCCCCCCCCAAAAAAAAAGGCTATAGCATGAGCAGTGGCCACACCCTGGTAAAACCTTCTTGGCAGACAGGCTAAACCAGGTTGAGGGTAACCAATACCCCTAGATGAGTTAGGGGGATGTCTATCCCAAGCATGTAAAGACCTCCCCCTGCAGAATATACAGATGAAAGCAGTTTGTTCCAATGGCCCTGAAGGTGGCTAAAACAGGCACTGTTGCAGGTTTAGAACTTGATCAGACATTGAAGAAGCCAAGGTCATCCACTGCATCCTGGGTCATCCTGTCCTGCCACTGGACTTCAATGACTCTGGAAGAGAGAGTGAGGCTGATGACTTTGTGCAACTCTGCCTCACTTAAATCTAATTCTCATGCAAGTCAAGACATCATCCATGATGTCATCCTTCAAAAACAAAGGATGAATGATAACAAATATATAAATATGTAGTATATGTATATACACATATATACATAGAAACACACATATGTATATGTTCGAGAGAACTAGAGGAAAACCATAAACACATGGCATAAACACCTTGTAAAAGACTGACATGGATATAAGAATCACCTATGACAAAAGTGCATGGCTGGGTAACTATTGGTACTACAGCATCAAAGTCATTTACCACATTCATAGTAAATTAACTTGAAAAGGCTACAAACCAAGACTAAAGTGAACAGAGAGTTGAAGCAAGATTTTTTGCTCACAGATGATTGTGTACTCAGTGCAGCCTCTGAAGCAGAGATGAAACAAAGTATGTATTGATTCCCTGCTGTTTGTGCTAATTTTGGCCTAACAATTAACACAAAGAAAACACAGGAGCTTCACCAGCCAGCACCACACCATCCATATGTGGAACCACCAATTACAGCAAATGGAGAAATTTTGAATACTGTGATTAAAGTATACTTGGTAGTATACTTTCCAGAGATATACACATATATGATGAGGTTGATGCATGCATCGCCAGAGCTAGCTCAGCATTTGGGAGGCTCTGAAGAAAAGTGGAGAAAAGAGGTCTACACAGCCATTGTGCTGACCTCATTTTTATATGCTTGTGAAACCTGGACAGTATACCAGTGCCATGCTAGGAAACTGAATTGCTTCCATTTGAATTGTCTTAGGAAGATTCTGAATATCACCTGGCAAGACAAGGTACCAGACACTGAGGTCCTTTCTCAAGCTAAACTGCCAAGCAGTCAAACTCTACTATGTAGAATACAACTCCAATGGGCTGGCCACGTTGTTCAAATGCCAAATGTACACTTGCCTAAAAGACTGTTTTACAGAAAACTCACACAAGGCAGGTATTCCCATGGTGGTCAGAAGAAGTGATACAAGGACACTCTCAAGATCTCTCTGAAGAACTTTGGAATCAATTGCATGACATGGGAGACATTGGCAAAGGACCACCCAACATGGCGTGCCAACATCAAAGAAGATGCTGTGCTCATGAGCAAAGCAGAATTGAAGTAGCTTAAAAGAAATGTGAGATGATCAAATTTAGAGACATCTCTACTCCAAATGTTCATATGGACTTTTTGTGCCTGACCTGTGGTAGAGCGTGCCAAGCTCACCTTGGTCTGATCAGCCACAGTCAGACACACTATACCTAGACTCCAACACAGTGATGTCATTTTGGTCCTCTTCGAGTGAAAAGAAAAGAAATAACTAAGGACAATAACCAATCAGTACTAAAGGAGGAAGTGCCCCCATCAATGAGATCCATTGATGTATTGAGTTATAAATGTTAAGTCACAGAATGGTTTTGTTGTTTTGTTTTTGTTTTTGTTTTTTTCAAAACAAAAAGAAGCATGCAGATTTACTCAGTAACTTTTGTATATTGCATGACGATTAGATACACAGTGTATCCTTATGCTCTACTTTTGGTCTGCAAATGAGTTTCCAAAACTTTTTTCCACTGAAAGTTATCTTCCAATATTCCTACACAGTCACAGAAATATAATTCCAATTAACAGATTGAGAAATTGAGGAAGCAAAGTACTCTAAGTCTGAGGTCATAAGACTCAAAGGCAGTGTCAAAATTAATGCTTAGAAAATGATTGCTTTCAACACAGCAGTTAAATCACATCTTTAAAAAAAAACGATGGAACATTCAGTCAGATTTGCTATAAGCTGAACAGAATGTGAAGAATGAGTATGTTCTCCTTTTGTTATTGCACCACTGTCCAAAGCAATGTGTGAATCAAATTAACTTCAGCCCACAAAAAGGTAATTGCCTTGTTTTTCCTCATACCTATATTTTGAAGTTCACAATAACAAACTGTTAGGTATTTCCTGGTAGGTAGGGAAGAGCTAAATTAAGGAAATCTGAGGTTACATCCAGATGGGGGATTGCTGAGAAAATCTTCATCCCTCTAGAGAATGCTGCTTAAAGGATTGGGGGGTGAGGGGAGGGGTGGGGGTCTTGCTTCAATTTCTCAAAACAAAAGTGAGGAGGGGAAGCACCCTGTGAAGTTGGAAACATTAAAAGAGATTCAGCAGATGTTTGCCTTCAAGTTAACCATCACTACGGCAGCAAAGCGACAGAACAGCTGTGCTCAGCCAAAGCCATCAAGCGGGAAAAGTGAGAGAAGAGAGACCACAACGCAAATCTCATCCTCATCTCTAAGTGATATGATGGCTCAAAAGGAATGAAATCTGAGGAAATAAATAATAAACTCAAAGAAACAATTTGCAAAGATTCACAAAAAAGGGAAATTCTTAAAGATTACTTTCTTTATAGGGATCTCACAAAACAAAGGATCAAACCAAAGTCAATATAACTGTCTAGAATAAATATATACAAATATCACATATCACATATAACATGCATACAAATATATAACATATAAACAAATATAACATATAACATATATATAAATATATAACATTCATATACAAATATAACATATAACAAATATACATACAAGAGTACCTGTGTGTGATGTACACATGTGTGCACACAAATGTGTGTACGTGAGTGTATATGGAAGCTAGGAAGGGCAGTGGATATAGTGCTGAGCCTGGAGTCAGGAAGATCTGAGGTCAAATTCTGCCTCAATTACTAGCTATATAACCTTGGGCAAGTTACTTAACCTCTCTGTGCCTTGGTTTCCTCATCTGTGAAATGAGAATAATAATAGCACCTATCTCCCAAGGTTGTTGTGAGGATCAAATGAGATAATAATTGTAAAGAGCTTAGCACACTGCCTGGCATGAAGCAAACACTATAAAAATGTTAGAATGTATATGTGTTTGTGTGTATGTATAGATATACATGTGTGTACATATATACATGTATATGAATTATATAAAAATTTTCCTCTTATTATAGGGAAACTTGCATGCCACTTTCTGGTAGTATAAATAACCTTTGGGGGCAAATTGAGTTAAACATTTGGCAACATACTTTTGTTCTCATGATTTAATATTAAAGCTTCCAACATGAAAGTAAGTTCATAGGTGGGAGAGAACTTGGTAATTTCACAAAATTTATTTTTGCATTCCAAGTTTGTCAGAGTTAGCAGAATAAGGAGTGGTGTAGTAATAAAAATAATATATTACTATAATAACTTAATTTGCCCCACATAATACATCAATAGACCATGATATATTGAACCAGTCATTTTCTAGTAGTATATCCTTTCTTTTGATATTGGAAGAATGTTCATTTGTAACATTTCATGGATCACATGCACACATTAGTCTACGTTCTACCTATTCTGTTTAAAAAGGACCTGGACAATGGGAGTACGATCCTTAGAGCACATATGTCATGTTCTGCCTGCTGCCAGACCTTGCAGAAGAAGTTGGGAAGCCTACTTCCAGGAAGGAATGAAGATCTGTAATGGAAAGGCCCTGGTCCATGATTTGGGATATGTTCAGATATTCTGTAACTGGTTCTGATCAAGAAACCACATGGTGAAAAGACAAATTTTGATTGACTGCTGAGCTGGAATTGGGGAGCATTTAAAAGGCATTGACTGGCCAAAGAGAGCCCCTTGCTTTTCCCTGCCGGGTTGTTGTTTGGGTAAGAGAGATATGCTGTAAACCTCTGGATGGGGAAGGTCATGGGCCCTTCCCATTTGGGATTGATAAGTAGCTCACAAATACAAATCTTGGTTCTTTTCCTCTTTATATTTATTTCCTTCTTTTAGGTAAAAGAATACTGGAGATGGACACAACTTTGTCAGCTTAAAATGTGAGCTTAAAATGAATGGTGAGCCATCAGAGGTACAGGAGCTGGAATCCATGGCAGAACTTGCTCAAAGTTAGAAGTAGAAGGTAATGAGCAAAATTCCAAATGACCTGTTTGACCTTGCAAATATCAAGTCAGCTGATAGATCGCTACAGCGATTCATCCATAGGCTGCTGCAAATTTAGGAGACTTCATGGGACAGATACTATGTAAAAACTGTTTTAAGTTAGGGACCACTCTCCACACACAAAATTTAAGTAAAGTCAAAAAACTTAGAATCGGGTAGATAACTGGAAGTTAGAGGGGGAAGCCTCCGGTAATAGATTAGGATCAAAGTATTATGAACAAAACTAATTACAAGGACAAACTTAAAAAAGAAGGGGCAAAAGCCATAGAAAATAAATAAATGTTAGCAAACCTACCAATTATAGCTTAAATATGAATACATTTAACAACCCTCCAAAATGAAAGAAAATGACAAAATGGATTTTAAAAACCCAATCATTTACTATAGACAAGAAACATAATAAACATCTTTACACATATAGAATGAATGAAAATGAGCCTAGAACAAAATTTACTGTGTGTCAGGTAATTTCCAAAAGTAGCTATTGTAATCATGCTCTCATTCAAGACAAAAAATAAAAATTCACAATGTCAAAAGATATAAACAAAGATATAAACAAAAGATTATGCATATAGACACCACAGACAATGAAAATATCATTATTAACCACATATATAAAAAATGGCATAAAACTAAATTTATAAGGGGAAAGCTAAATGAATTGCAAAAAGACAAAGATAATAACAAAATAATTATGAGAATTTAATATTCCACCTTCAAAGCTGATTTCATATGACGAGAAAGATAAAAAATAAGGAAAACACAGAAATAAAGTAATGGAGAAGTTATATTTAAAAGACACAGCATCTTATAAATGGAAACATTAAAGAATATAAATATTTCTTCGTATCTCATGGTACCTTTAAAAAAATAGACCTTTTGATGGGGCACAAAGAAAGTATAAACGAATGTGAACAGGCCAAAATATACAAACAATACTTTACTGATCATAATTCAACACAAATATGAATATTGGGATGTAAGTAAAGGACCTAAAATAGATACTAAGTAATGAGATGTTAGACATCAGCCTCAAAGAACAAATCATAGAAACAAAATGTAGACGATAATGTTAACAATGAGATAAGATAAAACTTAGGTGATACAGCTAAAGCAATCCTCAGAGGAAAAAAAATTATCTCTGAAAATACACATTAACAAATTTGAAAAGAGAAGATTTATGAATTGGACAAGCAATTAGGGAGAAAAATAAAAACTAGAAAATCAACCAATTAAGATCCAATAGTCTATTCTGCTACCTAAGACCAGAAAAAAAAAATCACAAAAATCTCCTGAAAGGTTTTATGCACTGTGACTATCCATTGTAACAAAGCCACAGCAGCTCATAATGTTCTTGGCACTAAGCAGGCTTAATTATTTAGAAACACTTTGAATCTATTCAGAATAAACTATGACAATCCTTAGTTCACTGGAATGAAGTCAAAATCAAATCTACTCTAAACCATTCAGACCTTACTAGAGAAGGAAAAAAAAAAAAAAACTAAGCTAAATATATGGGGCCTGGCTCTAGCCTGTTAGAAAAGGTTATAGTTTCTGCGCTATGGGGTTATGCATTATTAAAAGGTATCTCATTACAATGGAAATTATGACCTTGTCACAAGCACTATAAATGTCAAGAAATACCATTTTAAAAGAATGTATTGTCTTGATTAAAAGAAAAGAAACTGCTCTCTCAATTAAAAAAAAACAAAAAAATCTTTCTGTGTTTTCACCACAATATTAAAGAGATTTGTACTGAATCTTCATCATTCCCTGAACTTTGCTACAGTCTTTAGAAATGGAAAAATATTTAGTGATGTGTCTCTCTGTGTGCATATACACACATATATACATACATACATATGCATGCATATGTATCTACTACCTGAAGGGGGAAAAAAGAATGTAAGATCATCCTAACAAAAGAAAATGTGGGGGAATCTGGATTCCCTCAATTCATCTACCAAAAATACTTTACCCTAAGATACTAGAAGGAACCAGAAATCCTTTTTTTCTACTTTAAATATTGCCATAAATTATGGTTATTTCATTAAAAATATTAAACTTTCAACAATATGAATAGGGATATGTCAAATCATGTAACAAATCACTGCTGAACACAGCAGGAAACAGCAGGAACATAACAGGAAAGGTGAGTATAAAGCTAACATTTATGTAGCACTTACTATGTACTAGGCATTAGGCTAAGTACTTTGCATTGATTATCTTATTTGATCCTCACAACAATCCTAGGAACTATGTGCTACTATTATCCTCATTTTACAGATGAGGAAATTACTGAGGCAAAGAAAGTTTAAGTAACTTGCCCAGGTCACACAACTAAGTGTCCAAGGGCAAATTTGAACTCAGGTCTTACTTGATTGCAGGTTCTACACTCTATCCACTGAAGCACCTAGCTGCGCCAAATAAAATGTGATATACTACATTCATTGAAACAGATGTTCTTGTGATAAGAGTAATGACAGCTAACATGTATTTAGTGCTTTATAGCTGAGAAAGCATTTTCCTTACAACCAGTCTATGGAAGTAGATAGCATAAAGTATTACTATTCCTATAAATAAGGTACTCTGGCTTCTGGGAAAGTTTAGTGACTCACCTAAGCTCAGATGTACTGTCAGAAGCAGGATGTGACTGCAGGATGTGACTCCCAAAGCTATATGTGCTACATCATGCTGCCTCACTATCATCAAAGCTAAAAGTTCCTGGAGGCCAGGACAAGCCAGGCTCAGTCTATCACCCAAGGGTCATTTCCCTAGCAGTGAAAAGGCTCTTTTAGAAGAAGTTTGACCAACCGTCCTGGATACAACTCACAAATCTTGTTTACTAAAGCACAGAGTGTTTGATTTGTTTTATTGGAGGGTATACTTATAGCAGTGAAATCAACAGTCTCTCAAATAGAGATATAGGATCATAGTACTGGAGCTGGAAAAAGTCTCAGAGACTAACTAGTCTGAACTCTCCAGCCTCCTCCCCATTTTACACATGTAAAAAGGTCTAGGAAGTTAAGTGATTTGCCCAGGGTCATACAAGTTGTGAGGATCAGAGTCAATATCTGAATTCAGGTTCTCTATATTTAGAGTGAGTACTCTTTCTCCTGAACTTTATCACCTTCCATTACATCATTGTTAGGGAAATTGTTAGTATTATATTCCCAGAGCTGCCTTTTAAGTGTTGTTATGCCAAAATATATCAGTGGCATAGTATAAACTTATGAAATTGATCATTCTTGCTTTAAATATCACTTATATTTAGATGTTAACGTTGAACTCCGCATTCCTCAAGCACATATATTCAACTATACTATCATAAAATATATTCAAATATGTTTGAGTATTCATTATCTCATTCTTAAATATGCAGTTACAAAAGAATGCTGTGGAAATTTGGGATATTCTCTGTTCTTTATTCTCTCAGATACTATCTCATTAGAATGTAAGTTCCTTGAAGACAGGAATGGTTTCATTTTTGTTTTTATATCTCCAGAGCCTGGCATACAGTAAGTACTTAATAAATGTTTGTTGAGTGATTGATTAAAGAACATGAATACACAGACATGTGAGGTGTCACTGACTATCTCATCCAATTTTATTAACTAAGAACAGATTTTGATTGAATCAAATAATGAGAACCAAGTGAAAAGATCACCCAAAGGTCAAGGAGGGGCACATGTTTGGCTTGATTAGTCCATGACATATTACAAACCAAGAAATCTGCAGAAGCAGCAGCATCAGGGATGCAATCTGATAGGTGTATGACTGGAAAGGAAGGTGGGCAGGTGAAATGGAGAGAGTTGAGATAAATGATAGCCCATATGTTTCATTGATATCCAAACAATGTCAAGAGATATAGGGGTTAGGCCCTCAAAAGTTGGGCAGGCCCTCAGTGGAGCATCTGTATACCTCCTTGAAACAATCATTCCACTATGTGAAAGAAATATGCCTCAAAAAATATAAAAAGAAGAATCTCTCTCAGAACCAAGAGGGACAGAATCTGAGGGTCTGGATTTGAGAGTTTAGAATTAGTCTGACATTTCCAACACATCTCTGAGGAGAAAAGGGATGACTGAGCTGTGACAATAAAGAGAGATATCAAAGAGAATGATTGGATCTATAGGCATTTCAGACTAGAGGACCAGGCAGAGGGAAGCCATAAGAAAAGGTTAGTTCTTTCTCTAACCTTCCTTCTTGATACCTGTCTATAGACAGAATATAACCTAATTTTGCCTTACCTAAATGCTTCCAGTAAACCAAATATTTGATTCAACTACAGAGTCCAGGAGTTAACTAGAGATTGGTATAAGTGTAAGATTAAGCAGAGATCCCAACTTCTGCCTAGGTGTAAAGAATTTACCCAGTTATGGGGGCTCTTGTGATTGAACTCAGAACTTTTCATCTAAAATAAACTCCCCAAAGCAGAAGAGGAAAGCTCTTTAGCGACATTATATTATACCCTAGGCTCAAAATGAGCTCATTATTACAAATAGGATAGAGATAGAAGTTGGACTTGTGATTTCATTAACTTCAAATGTTCTTTCTCTGTGACTTAGTCTTAGAAAGTTGTTGGGGCCCTGAGAGGTTAAGTGAGCTAAACCTTCCTAACTTAAAGACCCCTTCTCTGCCTTTTCTTTATTAAATATAATCTCTCGATCTCTTTCTCATTCCCTCTTCCTCTTCTCTAAACATACATATATATATATATATATATATATATATATATAGTTATACTTTAGTGATTCTTTGATACCACTGATATGAGTACTCACTCCATTGGTGAAGACCACAATCCATTTAAAATCTGAAATCTCCTCTAATTCCTGTTTACAAATGCTCCACTGAGGGCCTGCCCAACTTTTGAGGGCCTAACCCCTATATCTCTTGACATTGTTTGGGTATCAATGAAGCACATGGGCTATCGTTTATCCCAACTCTCTCCATTTCACCTGCCCACCTTCCTTTCCAGTCATACACCTATCAGATTGCATCCCTGATGCTGCTGCTTCTGCAGATTTCTTGGTTTGTAATATGTCATGGACTAATCAAGCCAAACATGTGCCCCTCCTTGACCTTTGGGTGATCTCAACTTAATTCTTTTGAGACTGTAGAAATCATTGGTTGCAGCCAACAAGCTTACCTGAAAGAATATATGGTGCCTAGATAGGCATGGACCCTCAAGTTTGAATCTTTACACATAGCTCCATCTATCATAGTATCAAGATTGAGTAAAGAGCATCATTTCTACTTTAATTTCAATTTGTTTTAGATCAACTCCCCTTTAAACGATTGAACCAGTTTCTCTGGTTACAGGACATATATCATGTATACAAACACACATTTTTATCAATAGGAATAAAAAGACTTTTATCTTCTCAGAGAGGTCAAGTATTAAGTCAGAGACATCTTTCAAAGGATATGTGATAAAAGTAATGTCAAATTCAAGCAACTGATCTATTCCAGAGCAGAGTATCCTATTTTCTCCCTTCAAAGGTATCTCACAACCAGGCATTAAACACAAACATAATGTTTGACACACAAATTTTTTTTTTAAGCTACTCTTTTGAAAACAGTCACTGTAGATCCAATGACGTCCTTGGATTTTCTTTTATGATTTCCCACTAGGGATGTTTGAGCAGTAGTAACTCTCAGTAGGATTATACCTAGGCAAGAGGAAAACCTAAATGCCCAAAGAGATCCCACTGAGCACTAATCTCATTGCTAATTTGTGAAATCTGCATTTCATTTGTTTCCTTTGCTTTGTAGAAGGGTATTGATAAACCATCTTTTTGTCATCTTCCCAGGGATTAGACATCGATCAATATGCTTTCTGTCCATGACTCTTTAATAATTACTGCCTGAGTCTGCCTCTCTACCGGAAGAGTTAATGCCAGGACAAATTCTATTGAACAGCTCTTGCTGTAAACTAATTGCAACTTGCTGGGTTCCTCGGTTGCTCCGTTCTAATCAGTTGAAGTTGTTTTCTCAAAATTTTTGTGCTGGCTAAGTGTTTCTGCTTGAGGTCAATCTGTTCTTTAACTCATCTACTTTGATTACATTCTGGTGCAAGACCCACTAAAGGATGATAACACATCAGAGGCCAAAAAACAGCTGTTTATCTGGACCTAGGACTTAAAAGATAGTTGCTACTAACCTTATCAATGCTTAAGATTAACACGGTTGTGGTATTACCCAAACAGCTTTGATTCTAATATCCTAGTAATCTTGCTTTATAAGGAAGTTGGTTGATTCATCAAATTACTGTGTAGGCTTGGGGACAAAATAAGTTACAATTGCATGATCTTATTTTCCTCACCTTCTAAGAAAACAAAGATCTAAAACTTCTCCCCTTCATCAAGCTACCCTTATGTCTCCCCCAACCCCTCAAAAAAAAACATTTTGGGAAAGATGTCTATTTTAATAATAGCTACCTTTTTATATAGCAAAGCACTTTACAACACCCCTGAGAGGGATAATTATATCATCCCTATTTTACAAATGAGGAAACTGAGGCTGAAAGAAGTTAAATGACGGATGGTTAGTATCCAAAAGACTGTTTTAACTCAGATCTTGCTGATGTTCAATCCAGAATTCAAACCACTATACCACCTCCAGAAAGAAAGCATATAATTCCAAGTCAGAGATATGCAAATAGAATTGTCCCAAATTAATTCAACCTTCTAAATTTTGAAGGACTGGCTGTGAATCACCACTCATTGGAATATCTTTCTTTTTGTTGAATATAATGAATGGGTTTCGCTTTCTAAAGTGAAGTGGGTGGAGCTGTGTGTTTTCGGTTTCAGTCACAATGCTGATTTCACCTTTTTGACTTCCAGACAGATTAGATAAAAGGTAGAGAAAGGAGATGATAAGTGGAGATTGAGAGAAAAGGCTAACTTCCCTGCCCAAAAGTATGTCTCCATAACATTCCACCAATTAAAACTTAAATATTTGAGTTGACAAGTGCCTTGCTACAGTAAATTCCTGGTCTGCTATTTTTTTCTTAGTTTCTGTTGTTTTTTTATGTTCTTTTCCATTACTTCTTATATTTTAACAGATCTATGATCTCAAGGATCCCTCCAAGGGTACGAGATGGAACTAACCAGACCTTATGCTATGTGACCCTTGTCCATATCCAACAATTATGCTCTGTCTTTCCATAGGTGTCAAATCTATTTGGGGACCAGTAAAAAACACAGACAAAAATGGGAATTATCCTTATCTTTTGCTTACCTCCTTTTCTATTTATTCTGTTTTTCATGCCCAATTTACCATTGCTAATAATATTGTTGTTCAGTCATTTCTGACTCTTTGTGAACCCTTTTTGGGGGTTTTCTTGGCAAAGATACTGGAATGGTTTGCCATTTCTTTCTCCAGCTCATTTTACAGATGAGGAAATGGCATTAAGTGACTTGCTCAAGGTCACATAGCTATTAAGTATGGCCAAATTTGAACCCAGGTCTTCCTGACTCCAGGACCAGCACTCTATCCACTGTGCCACCCAGCATAATGTCATTTAGAAACATGATTGTCTGGAGGGCCTGGGAAATTTCTTGACAACATAGATTCTACATTAGATCTCCTTCCTCCATGACAGTGGAGATTATCTTTGGAGAACATATGTCTCCTTGTTGTATGGAACCTTGTTGAATATTAATGATTATTAATAAATGTTAATTACATTATTTATTAATGTCAGGAGACAAATATTATTTCAGTTGTGTATCTTTCGAGAAATCTTGTATAATTTTGACACATGGGCTACACTTTACTTGAGGAAAGCCTTTAAGACAGCAATGTCTTACTCTACCAAAACAAATGTTTAAATCAAGAAATAATAAGTGCAGTGGAAGTTTTTTGGTTTTGTTTTTGTTTTGTTTTTCAAATAACAAGCACTTTTTTCTCTTTCTCTCACCAAATTAAGAGAAAAAGAAAAACAGAACATTGGGTAACACATATGAATAACCAAGCAAAACAAATTCCTCTATTGTCCATGTCCACATCCTCTGTGGTGGTGTAGAAGGTGGAGAGGATAGAACCTCATCAGTCTTCTGTAATCATGATTGGCCATTACATTGATCAGAAATCTTAAGTTTTTTTCAAAGTTGTTATTATATAAATTGTTCTGGTTCTACTCATTTCAATCTGCATCAGTTCATATGTATCTTCATGGTATTCTCTGAATCCATCTCTTTTGCAATTTCTTATGGCACAATACATATACCATCATTTGTTCAGCCATTCCCCAAATGATGGGCATCTCCTTTGTTTCTAGTTGTTTGCTACCACAAAAGTGCTGCTATACATATTTGTGTATATATAGGTCCTTTTCTTCTTTATTTGTTATCTTTGAGGTATTCGCCAAGTTGTAGCCTTGCTGAGTCAAAAGCTATGAAGTCTAGTTTTGGAGCCAGAGTTCCAAGTTGCTCTCCAGAATAGTTGTATCAATTCACAACTCCACAAACAGCACATTAACGAAATTGTTTTGCCACTGCCTCTCCAACTTCTGTCATTTTCTCTTTTTTTTGCCACTTTTTGCAATATAATGGGTGTGAGCTAGAACCTCAAAGTTGCTTTAATTTGCACACAACAGGGTTTTTGTGATTCCCTACATCTTTCAGTCACTTGTGTGATAGTGAAGAAATTAACTACTGTGAAATACTGCTTTCAAAAGTCTGACTGTTCCCTTCAAACATTCTCATTGAGGAAGTCTGATGCACCAAGTCAACAAGGAGTTTTCAAGCATCTCTAACGTACCAGGCATTGTGCTAAGCCTGAGAATACAGAAAAAAGGCAAAAGACAGCCCCTGCTTTCAGAGGGCTCACAATCTAATGAGATGCATAAGCAAATTATTCTCATTAAAATGTGTTATACATGCAGAAGTAATTGGCTATTGTTCTCTCTATCACTATTTTTAAAAGTAATAGTAATGTCTATTCCTCTCTATATTTGCTATCTCCCCCTCCATCAAATACCTTGAGATTCTATTCCTCCATTCCCTCAATATTGTGTGACTTCTAGCAACAGTCCTCCTCTGTACATACTTGGTTTAGACCAGCTGCTTTTCCTCTGTTTTCTACAATGCTGGTTTCATTTCTTTTATAAGCAGGTCTTGAACTGTGATGTTCAAATCCAAGTGTGGCTGCTCCATTATCCTTCGTGTTGAAATGTATTGTTATAAAAATCTTTGCAGATCTTTTCCATATTTCATCTGTTTGTTTTTTCATCTGATTTGTTTAAACAGGTCAGGTTGGAGCTGGTTTTATTACTCCTCATATCTTTCTCTCATTTTTATTCTTTCTTCAAGCTTTGATCTTTATTCTAACAAGTCAGTAGTCTTACCATATACAGAATGCTGATCCAGGAAGAACTCCCACATTAGTAACAACTTGTTTCCTGCCTGTTAAAGTGTAAGCAATTTTTTAAAAAATGTTATCCAATGCTTTATATACCAGCACCTTCCAATTTTTTTTTCTCAAAGCAAGTATTTTCAATGTATAGGTATGAGGCTTCTATGTACTCCACAAGTCCTTGACCTCTTTCATTTCTTATTCCTGAACCATGTGTTCTGACATATTTCACTTACCTCCTCCATGATCGCTCGTGTATTAAAGTATCAAAGTATATTTTTATTTAATTTAGAGGATCTTACAAAGTTCTTTGTAGAATTCATCTCCCTCATCCTTAGCAATTGTCTTTTTAAAAAATACTTATTATGAACACCACAATATAAGATCACCAAATAGACCATGAAATAGTTCTTCTTGTCTAGGAACTCATATTAAAACCAAGTCTTAGAAGTTCTTTATTTGTCTCTCTGAAAAGATGTATGAACCATTGTTCCATTTAGCTGCACTTTTGGTCTTTGAGCTTCATTTATAAAGTGAATGCCAGGATTGATAGTATTGAGGGGCAGCTAGGTGACGCAGTGGATAGAGTACCAGCCCTAGAGTCAGGAGGACCTGAATTCAAATCCAGTCTCAGACACTTGACATTTACCAGCTGTGTGACCTTGGGCAAGTCACTTAACCTCATTGCCTAGTGTCCCCCACCAAAAAAAAAGATTGATAGTATTCAATTCATTCAGTAGAATATCTGCTGTTTCAGTCACTGGATAAGAATCTGATGTTTAGGGGCAGCTAGGTGGCACAGTAGATAGAGCTCCGACCTTGGAGTCAGGAGGACCTGAGTTCAAATCTTGACACTTGACATTTACTATCTGTGTGACCCCAGGCAAGTCACTTAACCCCCAACTGCCTCACCCCCCCCCAAAAAAAGAATCTGATGTTTAGAATAACAACATCAAAGTTAATGTTTATAGCTGGTCTGAATGTTGCATAATTTTTTAGCACCCCTTGCCCCCTTTTCTACCCCTCTGCCACCATTAGAATGAGGCTACTCTGAACTGAGGATCATTTTCTATTTTTCATTGTTTCATGGGTTGTCACTTCCAAAGGATTCATCACCAAGTATGCAGGATGCTAGTGATGAGCATCTCCATGCTTAGTTGGGTTGGTCCTCAGAAAAAGAAAGTCTTTTCAGCTTAATAGAATCTTTTCTATAGTCTTCAGTTCACTGGCTTAGCCTTATACTTCTCAGGGTCACTCCCACTCTATGAAGAGGTATCATACTATATTTTTGGATACTACTTTTTTTAATGGAATCTAAAATTTTATATGTTTTTTGTTTTGTTTTGTTTTTGCTAAATTGGTATCACAATATTGAGTTATTTTTTTATTAATTTATTTTGAATTATCAACAATCACTTCCATAAGCTTTTGAGTTTTAAATTTTTCTCCCCCTCCCTCCCCACCTCCCTTCCCAAGACAACATGCAATCTGATATAGGCTCTACAAAGACATTCCTATTAAACATATTTTCACATTAGTCATGTTGTAAGGAAGAATTAGAACCAATAGAAGGAGCCATAAGAAAGAGGAAACAAAACAAAACAGAAGAAAAAAAAGCATTGAGTTATATTGTTAAAGTCCACTGAAATCCCCAGGTCTTTTTCTTTCTTTTTGTTGTTCTTCTTGATGTTTTTTTTTGTTTGTTTGTTTCTAGGTCTGTCTACCTCACCCAGGCTGAAAGTGCAGTGGCCACTCACAGGTCCAATCCTAATACTGATCAGTATTGAACCTAGATATCTAGGGGTGGAGCCAAGATGGTGGAATAAAAGCAGTGACTTGCTTGAGCTCTCCCCCCAAACCCCTCCAAATATCTGTAAAAAAATGACTCTAAACAAATTCTAAAGCAGCAGAACCCACAAAAAGACAAAGTGAAAGAAATTTATAGCCCAAGACAGCCCAAGCAGTTCCCAGACTTCTCAACCCACAAATGCCAAAGACAACTTAGAAGGTTAGTAGGAAAAATTGGTGACTGCGGTGAGAGAGAAGCATGGTCCCAGTCCCCAAGGTTGGCTCAGGGGTGGCGGCTGCTTCCTAAGCTTCCAGACCACAGACTGAGGCGGAATCAAGTTGCTGATCAGAGAGGGATTGCAGAGATCTCTTTGCTGGTGCAGGATTCTCTTGCTTTGCCCATGCTTGGATCTGGGTCACAGTTCTAGGTGGTGGTCCTGGGGCAAGGAGGAGTGCTGGTGTGGTGGAGCTTATAGTATTGGTGGAAAGGAAATCCTCCTCACGGTTTTAAGGCAGAAAAGAGTCCTTGTGGTCACTCATAGACCAGAGAACAGGCCAGGAAGGGAGTAAACACCTCACTCCTTATCATACTACCTTGGAAGAACTAAAAATTTACAGGTCCCTGGAAGCACCTCTGAAAACAGTTGCACAAAACCGCAAAGCTTGGGACAGTACATTCTCCACCCTGGAAGCAGGCCCCTACCTTAACAAAGAGTTTAAAACTCAGGTAATTGACTGGAATCATGAACAAAGGCACAAAAAAAGTCAGACCATAGAATCTTTCTTCGGTAACAAAGAAGATCAAAACATACAACCAGAAGAAGACAACAAAGTCAAAGCTCCTACATCCAAAGCCTCCAAGAAAAATATGAATCAGTCCCAGGCCATGGAAGAGCTCACAAAGGAGTTTGAGAAACAAGTAAGAGAATTAGAGGAAAAACTGGGAAGAGAAATGAGAGTGATGCAAGAAAATCATGAAAAATTAAGTCAACAGCTAAGGAGACCCAAAAAAAAAACACTGAAGAAAATAACACCTTAAAAAAATAGCCTAACCCAAATGGCAAAAAAGGTCCAAGAAGTCAATGAGGAGAAGAATGCCCTAAAAAGCAGAATTGGCCAGATGGAAAAGGAAGTCCAAAAGCTTACTGAAGAAAATACTTCCTTAAAAATTAGAATGGAAATATTGGAAGCTAGGGACTTTGTGAGAAATCAAGACACTGTAAGACAAATCCAAAAGAATGAAAAAAAAAACAGAAAACAATGTGAAATATCTTTGGAAAAACAACTGACCTGGAAAATAGATCCAGGAGAAAGAATTTAAAAATCATTGGACTATTTGAAAGCCATGATCAAAAAAAGAGCCTAGACATCAAGAAATTATCAAGGAAAACTCCCTTGATGTTCTAGAACCAGAGGGTAAAATAGAAATTGAAAGAATCCACTAATCACCTCCTGAAAGAGATCCCCAAAGGAAAACTCCTAAGAATATTGTAGCCAAATTCGAGAGTTCCCAGGTCAAGGAGAAAATATTGCAAGCAGCCAGAAAGAACCAATTCAAGTATTGTGGAAACACAATCAGGATAACACAAGATTTAGCAGCTTCTACATTAAGGGACCAAAGGTCATGGAATATAATATTCCAGAGGGCAAAGGAGATAGGATTACAACCAAGAATAACCTACCCAGCAAAACTGAGTATAATCCTTCAGGGGAAAAAATGGTCAAGAAACTTGAACCTACTGTGTTTTTTCCAATCTGCACTTAGTTCACTCTTCCTTAGCCTGGTGGTGGCGCTTTCCTTCCATATGCTCACCATATTGGTTGGTGCCAGACTTAAGTATATACTGAAGATCCATTTTAGCCTTTCCTCTCATTTCTGACTCTTTGTGACCCCATTTGGGGTTTTCTTGGCAGTGATACAGGAGTAGTTTGCCATTTCCTTCTCCAGTTCATTTTACAGATAAGAAAACTGAGGCAGAGTTAAGAGACTTGCCCAGGGTCACAAAGCTAGTAAGTGTCTAAGGCCAGATTTTAACTCAGAATATGAGTCTTTCTGACTCCAAGCCAGGTACTCTATCCACTTAGAGCATCTCCTAACTGCTCTAAGTTTTAGCCTTACTGCAGCTCAGAAATCCCAAACTCCAGTGATCTACTTGCCTCAGTCCCCTCAGTGACAGAGATTGCAAGCATATATCACAGCTATACCTAGCTCTCCAGGTCTTTTCCAAGCCAACAACTGATTATTGAATTACTTAGGTTCAGAACTAAGCTACTCCTTAACTATAACCTTATAATATATGAAGTCACACAGGACTCCAATTTCTAAAAGAAGAAAAGGAATTTATTTTACCACAATTTTTTCCAAGAATGTATATATATATATATATATGTATATTCACATATCTAAGAATATATATATGGGTATGTGTGTGTGTGCGTGTGTGAGTGTGTGTGTACATATATATACACACTCTTGGAAAACAAATATGTAACATATACATATATATGTATATCTATATCTAAATATGCATATATTTAGATTTTTTTCCCTTTACATGAAAAAATCCTATTATTTGTAGGCTGGTTCATTTTCTTCTGATACCTATAAAGCAGATTGTCTATGTATTTGTAACCAGAGCTAAGGTTAGAAGGCACATCTATCCAGATACTTAACTCTTCCCTTATTTTTAATTTCTCACATCTTAATAATGAATCTATCTCTTCATTTTAGGACAAAGAAACATGGGTTAGATGTTCTGTTTGTCTTGGACTTGATAACTTCATGAAGTCAATAAGGACTGGTCAGCTGAAGAATCACACAAAATTGAGTCTCCCAATATGAAAATCACTTTAAAAATACAAAGCAAAGAAGTAATAAAGTATTTCTACTTTTCCACTCTTTCTGAATCCACAATTTCCCTATTACATATAAAAGAGAGTATTCCAAAGAGAATGCCCCCAAAGTGGTTAATTAACATACAAACCACAAATGTCTGAGTATCATAAATATTCAACCCATGATGTATAGTAGAATAAACCCAGAGTGGATACCATAGGGTTTTATCTCTATAGCTATCTTGAGCTGGATATTTACAGTAAATTACAGCTGCACATACTTTACTCCATAGCCATATGTTTTATTATTCAACCAGCTGTAGGCCATAAAACTGTTTTATCTATTTTGTGGTTTGGTTAGCACTAATAAAATAAACTACAAATATCTTACTTATTGCTGTTCTGGTGTCTTTGCACTCCAGTGAGGTGTGATGCTGATGCCTGATGAACTAAAAATGTTCTAAAAATTGAAGTGCAACAAGGAAGATACACTTCTTTTCCTAAAAGATTTCCTAAAGACTCTTGCAATTTGAAAGATCCTTGCTGAGCTGGCCTGAGCTGTGCACTGACTTGTTTTTCTATTGATTTCTCGGCTGATGGACCATAACCTTCATTGATAGTTCATTTTGGCTTTCTCTAGACTGAAAAGGAAATAGCATTGAGTCTGTTTTGTGCCTTGGAGCCTACATTATTGATATTCTTTAATCACTGTGTTGGAGCATAAAGTTACTATTCTGTTGCAATTATTATATGTCCTCACCAGAAAGTATTCAGTGAAACCAAAATAGATGAAGCAGGCCCCCTGAAGGGAAGCCTCGCTGCTGGTCTCTGTAATGCTAAGTACAATACACAGAATAATACCTAGTCATGCTGGGTTTTTTGGCAACAGTTATGCACAAGCAATCTTTCTAAAGTTTTCATAAGTGAAATGAGCATAATTGGAATTTTTGCCTAATAGGGGCTGTCAAGATGGACTGAGAGTAACTTTTCACCTAATAATGTACTAAAAATAGCAATTAATTAAAATAGAAGAAAATAAAATAAGTTTTCTTTCATTGCTTCTTACAAATTTCACAGTGATCTAAACAAATCCTTTCCCTGTAATCAAAATATAGAGAATTTGGAGACTTTCAGCACAAATAAATGCTGGGGAAAAAAATAGCCAGTTTCATGTTGTGAGATCCCTTTGCATGCAGAATTTATCTAACCTCCAGGTTAAACGTAAGACATTGATACATCAGCCCAGAGCTGTTGAGACTCATAAAAACACATAAATCCAGATAATTTAGGCAAGAATTATTTTTTAATAAGAGATCAAGAACCCTTTCCAAAGCCTTTGCTTTAGTTACTAAGCTAGGCACTTTAAAACAAGAAATTCCTAACCATAATTCATTCTTACCAAAACACATGAACCTAAACTGAATTACTGAACAAATCAAATTAAAGGTAAGGTTTAGGAAGCCCTGGCACGATAGTGGGACCTATACTCCATTAATAGTCCACACCAAAATAATGCACAATGATTTTTGACATGTAAATATTCAGTTATAAAAGTGTGCTCAAACAATAATGTCAAAAGACATTTATGAAGCACCCTCTCCATGCAGAGCACCATCCCAGGAGCTGGAGGAGATAAGTTCAGATAATATATGGCTCTTGCCCTTCAAGTACAGTGAAAAGACACATTAGGTTCATCTGGACCTGTGATTTCACTGGCATAGGCTAAACCAGGGGTGAGGAACCTGTGGCCTTGAGGCCATACGTGGCCTTCTAGGTCCGCGGGTGCAGCCTTTTGACTGAGTCCAAGTTTTACAGAACAAATCCTTGGCTAAACCCTAAGTAAATTCACTCTACTGATGTAAATCTTCAATTGCTCTGCAATTAACAGACTTACCAGAAATACCTGAAGAGAGTAAGAGGTTCGGGGACTTGCCCTGAGGGGGGCAATTTCTATTGCATGGGCAATAGAAGTCAAAGCCAGGACTTGAACCCAGGTCTTCCTGACTCAGAGGCCAACCCTCTATCCACTAAGAGTCAATGACACAGGCATAGATAGCTATACTTCAGAATATTATAAGTGAATGAGTGTGTTGAAAAATGAAATCCTATAGAAGGTCTTAACTAGTAGGGAATGATCATCGAAGGCTCTCTAGAGAAGGTAGCACTTGAATTGGGCTTTAAAGGACAGGTAAAAATTCAACAGGAGAAAAGGAGGGTCACTCTAAGAACAAGGAGCAGGGTAAACCAAAACACAGAGCCATGAGAACCCAGTGTCTATGGAAGTTAACTGGTTCAATCAACCCTTTATTTTACACATAAGGAGAGTGAGATCCAAAGAAATAAAGAAGTTTGTCTAAGGTCACAGATTTAGGAAATGGCAGAACCCAGGTTCTCTGACTGCAGTTCCAGCATTTTTCCCTGAACCATGGGGAGGGGGTAAAAGGGGTAGAAAGGGAGAAATAGTCCAGTTTGACTGGACTGTAGGGTATGTGTTGGGAAATAATATCAATTACACGGTAGGGTTAAAAATGTAGGATGATGACAGTTTATGGAGGACATCGAATACCAGGCAGAAGGATTTGAGTTTTATTAAGAAAACAAAAGAGCAAAATGAGCAGAACCAAGAGAATATCGTATACAGTAATAGTGATATTATTTTAAGAATGACTTTGCGTGAATAAGTCATTTCAGCTATTATAAATACCCAAATTACTATAAAGGACATGTGAAGAAAGATGCTATCTGCATCCAGAGAAAGAACTGATAAAAAGAAGTATATATAGAATAATTTCATACATATGTATATATGTATATATGTGTGTGTGTATATATGTATATACATACATACATACACATGCATACACCTATTTGTATCTAATGGTAGCCATCTCTAAGGCAAGGAGTGTGGGAAGGGAAAAAAAAAAGAAATTTACATGATAATTTTGTTGTATATTTGAAAGGAATAGCAAGTTGTGCATAAGATTTGCAGTTTCATGTGCAATCATCTTTTTTATTGCACTATATTATAGAAATGCTTGCTTTATTTCATAAACTAAAAATAATTTTTTTAAAAAGAAGATAAAGTAGCCGCTGAAGATTTTTGATCAGATATGAAAGTATATATGCATAAGAAAGAATATTCTGGCAGAGTTATACAGGCTGGATGGGAGATTAGAAGGTCTACAAAGACACTATTACAAATTAAGAGAACTCTTATCAGATTGGAAAATGTTACATTGACAATAGCAGTTGTTAGAGGGGCTGCAAAGGAGGGAAACCTGAGGCCTCGAGGCCACATGTGGCCCTCTAGGTCCTTGGGTACGGCCTTTTGACTGCCAAGGACCTGGAGGGCCAAATGTGGCCTTGAAGCCACAGGTTCCCCACCCCTGGTAGGGGATAGCAGGAACACTAATAGACTACTGGGTACCTAGTCTTTTATATTCAAAACTAAGATATATCTTTGATTCTTCCCTCTCTCTGATTTCTCATATCTATTATGTAGGATGGTGACAGCTTATGGAGGACTTTGAATACCAAAATGTTCTCATAATTTCTCAATTATTCTAAATTATGAGAATTTCTCCTCTATTATGAGAAATCAGAAAGCAAGATCAAGTCTAACTACAAAGCGTTTTTGGAATCCACCTTCTTTTCTCTTTTGCTACCATGACACCATGGCTACCACCAAAGTATCTGCAGAGCCTCTGCCACTTACTTAGATTATTGTAATAGCTTCATTGCAGAACTTCCCATCTCCCCATGTCTCTACTCTTCAATCTAACTTTTGGGTCTTTGCCAATCTCACTTAATGCATATATTTGGTCACGTTACTCCTTACTTAAAAATCTTCAGTGGCTCGCTATTGTCCATTGAGCAAATATCAACCTCTTTTACCTAGCATCTCCTCAAATGGACCCCACCCTGGACTTTTCTCCCTTGTTCATATCTCTCCACACATTTTATATGTCAGCCAAACTAAACAACTCTCCATCCTTTTAAATACGTCCTGGGAACGAAGATGTTTCTCTTCCCCTCACTACTATATTTGATTAATGTCAATCAATGGGCACATAAAAAACAATGATGTACCGCTAAGTGCCTTTACAGGCATATCACTTTATCAATGTGTTTCTCTCTTAAAAACAATGAGAGGAGAGAGCAGTACCTCTGGAGTCTAAGATATGGCTTCAAATCCCACCCACCTCAATGCTTATTACTTGTGTGGCCTTGAATAAGTCATTTAAGCCCCGCTGGGCCTCAGTTTTCTCATCTATGAAATGAGAGGGTTGGATTACATCATGTATGAGGTCCCTTGCAGATCTATGTCTGTTATCTAATAATCCCAGTTATTTCCTACCCCCACATTTTTTATTCACGCTATTCTCTATACCTGAAATAACCACTTTATCTGCTGTTGGATTCCTAGCCAACTTGTTTTTACATGACATTTTTTTCCTACCAATTACATGTTAAAACAATTTTTAAACTTTTATTTTTAAGTTTTGAGGTCCAAATTCCTTCCTTCCCTTCCTTCTTCCCCTCCCCTCCCCCTGAGACAGTAAACAGTTCGATACAGTTTATGCATATCCTAGCCATCTTTTAAACCTCCATAACTCAAACACCATCTCCTTTGTGAAGAATTCCTCATTCCTCATACTGGTAAATACCTTCCCCATCAGACCTTACATGGCATTTTTTTTTCTCATGGATGCACATAGACAGATGGACAGACAGACAGATGGATCTGGAACGCCACCCTCCATGTGAATTACTGTATATTATAATTATCTATATTTTTGTAAATTTGCCTTTGCCCCATAAAACTACAGACTTAGTGATGTCATTGTTGTGTCTAACCTTTGTATCTCCTCCAAAGACTTTCACACTATTCTGTCTATGTAGCCTATATTTGTTGAGTTGAAATAAATTAAGCAATCTTTTGAGGAAAAAGAGGAAGAGGGCAGCTAGGTGGCACAATGAATAGAGTACAGGCCCTGGAGTCAAGAAGACTCATCTTCCTGAGTTCAAATCTGGCCTCAGACACTTACTAGCTGTGGCTGGGCAAGTTGCTTAACCTGTTTGCCTCAGTTTCCTCATCTGTAAAGTGAGCTGGAGAAGGAAATGGCAAATCACTCAGTATTTCTGCCAAGAAAACCCCAAATGGGGTCACAGAGAGTCAGGCACGACTAAAAAAAACTGAACAGCAGCAGGAGGAGGGGTAACGTCCCCAATTATTCTATCTTCTCCCTAATTTGGAAGAGCAATTGTACTCTTGGATCTACCTCTAAATTCTAACATGAACTCTAATTTACCATGCAAGAGAATCCAGGACCATCCCTAAGGGGATGAGGTCCTAGATAACACCAATGTGACTGCTGCTCCACAACATTTTAATACAGGTGGGGAAAATAAATGCAACTAAGATAAAAGGGAGGCATATATCAGTGCCTCGGGTTTTGTTTTCTATTTTGAGTTGTTTTGTTTTTGAAGCAGCAGCTGCTACCTTCTTTAACCCCACCCCCAGATCTATGTCCCAGGAAGCACTTCCTGACCTGGGAGACCTCACCATTTGCTATGCCCTAGGGGTTTCTCTGGGAGCTCAAGGTGCTCAAGATGAAAAAAGTACCAGGCTTCCCACCTCTTCTTTGCCTCCTGACCTTACAGCTGCTATTTTAGCCATAAAAAAGATTATATTTCACTTATTCAGAATAATTTGGAATTCATAAGAATGATGGAATTAATCTTTTAAACATAAAGAAGAGTGTCACGATATTGTGATCTCTCATTAAAAATGGGAGTATTCGATTTTGTTTAGATGTTCTTTTATGTTCATTAGTTCAGTAAGCTCCTATGACAAGCCAATTTTCTCTTATCTCGTGAGTTACGGACAATATGAAAAGAAGTTTTCCTTTCAAAATGGCAATATCGTGAACATCTGGTTTGTAGCCTTCTTATAACAAAATTTGTTCTGCAGCTCCATTAAGTTTAAACATCTGTCAATTATATCAAGCAGTTGACAAAATGCTCTATGTTGAATTGCAACACAGTGTACTACATCATTAAATATCTTTTTTTGGAAACAAATTGAAAAAGAGTTAATTGTGTCTTCTTGAGGATGGAGGGTCCTAATCACCAAAGGTGTCTGTTTTCTTTGCCAAATGAGAAAATGTATTCAATTTATTCCAGCAATTCTCCATTTTCTGTCCCACTGACTACTATATTTAATTACAGTAAATCACTCTACACATAAGAGACAATGATGTACTTCTGAGTGCCATTACATGGATATTGTTTTGTAAATGTGTTTATCTCTTTTAAAAACAATGAAAGTTTTCAGAGGTTTTAAACCCACTGGGTTTTCTTTTTATGCATGTGTAACTTGTAACCCAGTAATCAAAGGACCCAATAGCCTCATGTAACGAAAATGAATGAATAGATGATGGAGAAATAGACAGACAGACAGATGGGTCTGGAATGCCACCCTTCATGTTTTGGAGAGCCTGGAATGTTATCTTTGTGAGGATTAGGAGCAAGGTTGTGACTAGGTAGTTACCCCCTTGAGGAGCCATTGATAAACCAATTATATCTATCTGGGACATATTAAAATGATTAAAGTCTAAGGGTAGACTTTTGGGGAAGGTAGAACAAAAATAATTTTTATACTTTTAGTCTTAGTGCTTTTTTCTAATATTATAAACATTTAATTGATTCTCCCCATTCTATGAAGAGGTCTCTGGTAACAAAGAATAAGAGTTAAGTAAAATTAACAATACATCAACTTTATATAGTATTTCACATCTGTAGAAGTCCCCACCTCTCCTAAAAAAAAATTAATCGAAATCTGTTTTCTCTCCCTCTCATCCTCTCAATTCCACTGGTTAAATGTGTGTGTGTGTGTGTGTGTGTGTGTGTATGTATGTGTATGTATGTGTGAAGACAAATTCCCCCAATGGATGCACACTTCTCTGTAATGGATAGTATGTTTAAACATTGTTCTTCTGGAATGTGAATGGTCATTGTATTGATCATAGCTCTTAACACCATTCAAAGTTGTTTTTACACTGTTGCATAAATTGTTCTTCTGGTTCTACTGATTTCATTCTCCGTTAGTTTATAAAAGTCCTCAAAACTGTTGATTTTGATAATATTGAAATCATAGTATAAATTGTCTTTCTGTTTCTGTTCATTTCACTGCATCAATTCAAAAAAATCTTTCCAAGTCTTTTTGAAATGTTCTATCTCCTTATTTATTATAGCACAATAGTATTAGATCACATCCATGTACCACAATTTTAGGGCATTCTCTTAGTTTCCTTTTTTTTTTTGCCATGACAATACTTTACATGCTATAAATACTTTATGAATATAGGACCTTTTCTTTCTTTCTTTCTTTTTCTTTTTTCTTTTCTTTTCTTTTCTTTTTTTTTTTTTTTTGATATCTTTTAGATATAGGTTTTCCTGGTCAAGAGGTGGGGAAGTAGTTCCACCTCAGACCTAGCAAGTAACAGTTAGCTAATCTTGACTAGCTTTGCTTCCCTTCCTCACCAGAAACTTCTTGCACAAAAGACAATTACACATAAGAATAAATATATTTATCAAAACAAATAGTAAAACAGTAACCAGAGAAACCATCTAGGTTAATTTAGACAATAGAATAAATAAGTACTTATTCAGGGGCTCTGTGACCTAAGAGTGAGGTGAAATTTCAACTCAGTCAGGGAGAAAATGATATCACCAAAGTAGTATACTACTAGTAGTCGCTGGGCTGATAGGTGATGGGAATCAAGGGTGATAAACTTTTGTTGAGGTGCTAAAAGGTCCCCATGTGCCAATGGTTCCAACAGTTTTTGGTCTTCCATTCAAAGTCTGAACCTGTGCCCTCTCCTTCTCTTGCCATCTCCCTCTGCTTCTCTCACACACAAATCACTCCCTCCCTTACTGTAGTATGCAGCATAACAGGGCTATCCAAAAGGCTGACAAACCCAAATGGGTAGAGTACCACAGGTGGATAAATAAATTACCAGGCATAATATGCCTCATTGGTATGAGGAGAGGGAAAAGAGACTAGAATTCAAGTGAAGAAGATAACTTGATTTAGTGTCTGTGCTTTGCTGTTTTCACATTTTCCTAGTTGAGGAGAAATGGACCACTAAAACATAAATTTGAAATATCATTAGCTATCAAAGCTGAAGGTGATAAGAGATGAATGTAATTATATGCCCAGAATTTCTCAAGTAGAAGAGAAGCAGCAGATCTGATTTTTCAGATTTCAGATTTCAGAAGGTCACCCTTCTATTAAAGCCTAGCTGAAAATCTCCACAATTATTAAATAGGTGATAAGAAAAAAAAGAAATTTAAAAATATGTAAGTGGTCATAAATAGTGTACAAGGTTTTTGTCCACAATATTTGAGGGAAAGGGCTGGCAACTAAAGGGATCAAGAAAGGCCTCTTGTATAAGATATTGCTTTAGTTAAACTTTGAAGGAATCTAGGGTTTCTAAGAGGCAGAGGGATCCAGGCTTGAGAGACCACCAGTGCAAAGATCTAGACAAGAAACAGAGTACACTAAGTGTAAGGAAACTCAGTTTGACTGTATTTAATGCATGGAGGAGAGTAATATGCAATAAGCCCAGAAAGACAGGATGGGGCCAGGTGGTAAAGAGCTTTGAATGCTGAACAGAGGAGTTTTTATTTGATCCTGGGATAATAGGGAGCCATTGGCATTTACTGAGTAGGAGAGTGACATGGTCAAACTTGTGCTTAAGGAAAAATCACTTTGGCAGCTGAATAAAAGAACAAAGAAGAGAGAAAAGAGAAGTAGGAAGATGATTTAGGAGGATACTTGTAAAAATTTAGTCAAGAGGTGATCCAGGCCAGAGCTAAAGAGTTTGTCTTGAAAATACACAGACAATGACAGATGAGAGATATATTGTAGAGATGGATATAAGTGCTAAACAAGATGAAACAAGAATATAGCTTTTTATGTTGTTTTTCAAAAAAAGCCCCCTTTTCCCCAATAAGAATGAAACCAGCTTAACTTTTTCATCTTTTCTCTTTATGGTCATTTACTTCGTAGGACTCCTGCCTTTTCTGCACCCAATTCTTCCACTACCCAAATTAGTCTTATGATGTGCTTTTTCACCTGGGTGAGATTATTTTTTTTTTCCTCCTGTAGCTTCTTTCATCAAGTTCATTCACAAAACCACACTCCAAAAAGCAGAAAGAGGAACAAAAGGCACAAACCTGGAAGGATGGCATGACTGTTTCTTTAAGCAATTACTTCAAACCATCTCTGTTCATTGGTTTAAGGCAATAGTATAGTTTCTAACAAGGCCTAGTAAAAACACACACACCTGGTCGGTCTCCAGATTGCTTTTTCTTTCAGAAAGTGACTCACATTCACATTTGAATAAAAAGGATTTTCCTCTCCTTCACCACTAAAGAATCTCTGGAAGGACCTGACCACCCTATTCCACAGAGCCTCCCATGGCTTCAGCATTCTCAGAGTACCCATATACTTACTGGTTTGCATCCTCAAACTGCTGTTCTCCAAGACTACCTTCTGGATGAGTAGGTGCTGTTAAAATGAGACTCTACTCTCTTACTCCAGACCTCTGGTTTTATTAATGAAAATTGGTGTTGTAATAGATAGGACTTTGACACAAACTGGAAGATGAATCAACTGCTAAATTAGCCCATTTTCCAAACTAATCCTGGAATGGAATTTTTCTTTTTCTAAACCTTAATTGTTCTCTAAACTATGGTTGGGAAAACATTTGCAAGGTTTAGGGCCCACTTGAACCTGACGTGATCCAAATTTCCAAATGAATTCAGCTTTTTTGAGGTTTGAATTCCGTTTATATTTGGCTAAAGGCTACTTCCTGGCTGGAAGAAAAAAAAATGTTTTCAAAGGGGCTTATAGGAAAGCCTCCTAAAGCTTCTTGTACATCAGGATGCTTTTACAAAGCAAACAAAAGTCTGAGGAGATGAGTGAAAATTAAGCAGGTACCTACAGATTAACTTCCCCCTGGGATTAGCTCCACCTGGGTTTAAAAATTCAGGGAAAAAGTGTTTGGCAGATGAATTTGGGGTTTTGCCCAACCAAAATTGCTGCTGGGGTCATCATCTCCTAATATAAACAAATTAAGCAGAAAGATGTGTTTTTTCCTTTGCTTAAGAGGAGAAAATGCAGAGAGGAAAGAATTTTGTTTCTCCTATAAACTTGGAAACATTCAAGAACATTTTAGCCAACGACATTTTCTTGCATTTTAACCATTAAAACTGAAAGGTGCTCTTTCAGAAAGTAGGCCAGGTCCTTTCTTTTCAAATTTTTATGAAGTATAGTGGAGAAGAAAACATTGTCCACTGTACACATGCAAATGTCTTTATACCAATAGATACTGAAGTTAGTATTAGGGGTTAGTGTATCTGTTTTCACTTTTATCCTTAGACTTAGCTTACATACAATTCCGGGGACCAAAAATAGAACAAAAAGAAAAGTATATATCAACTGCTGACTCCAAATTGAACAGATACACAGATAACTCTAAAGCAATGTTGCATGAATTCCAACACCCACTAAAAAATAAAATCAGTACCTATAAACTTCTCTCTTGAAGAATGCTCTTCGATGAATTCTATCAGTGCTATCTGAGTTCTTTTAGTTTTAGATTGGTGTCAAGAAATGGAAACTACAGTGGTTCATACTCCTAACTCCTAACCTTAAAATGCACGGTTTATCGATAATATACAAATCACCAGTGATGCACTACACATAGGACACATTTGCCAAACAATTCTGCCAGCCTGAGGCAGCTTGGTGACACAGTGCATACAGCATTGGACCAGGAATTAGGAAGATCTGAGCTCAAATCCTACCTCAGACACTCACTAGCCATTTGACCTGGGTAAATCACTTAACTTTTGTTTGCCTGACTAGTTTCTTCAACTGTAAAATGGGGATAATAATAGTACCTACCTCCCAGCATTTTTGAGAGAATCAAACGAGGTATTATTTCTAAAAGCACTTAACCAAGTGCCTGGCACATTCTTCTTCCATTCCTCCCCAAACCAGTCATTTAACTTTTCAGCCCTGCAAGGCATGATAGCATTTGTGACAATTCCAGGGAAATTGACCCTATCCAGAACTATAGCCAGGTTAATGAATGCAGCCTGTAGGGGTAGTACCGTTTTATGCAAAGGGAGTTAGAATCTTTTACAAACAACATTGGATAAGCAGAATCTAAGTGCCATTCAGTATCAAGCTAGATAAGTATGCACAAAGGGATTGATAGAATTCCTTTGATATCACAGAAGATATACTAAGGGTCATCAGTCATTATTGTTACTGTCTTCCTGTCCCCAGCACCTCTTTTCCTTAGGGGAAAAAGGGCCCCTATCTGGCTAGACTGGATCACTCTTTGAAGGAAAAAAAACTACTTAAGATTCACTTGAAGATAGTTAAAAAGATATTTAAAGAAGTAATTGCATAAATATACACATAAACAAATTGGAGTGAATGTTATAGGCCCAGTTCTCAACTGGTGTTTATACTATGGCAGAATTAGAGATTTTTCTACACTGTAAACTCACCTTTCATATTTTGAAAACTCATATAAAAAAAAATCACAAATGACTCTGAAATGGATCCTTTCAAACACTCAATCACTTAGGACACTGAGTGTATACTAAAAAATCAAGAAAGAAAGAAAAACTGAGTGACTTGTTAGATTTTGACTTGTTAGAGGCCAAAAACCAGACATGAACCTCTCCAGAAAAAAAACTGAAAAGCAAAAAAGACAGATGGATAGTGGTTGAAGCTTAAGTTCAGAGCCCCTTGCCTAAAATTTAGTAAGACACCAAAAAGGATTCCTGCTCTCAAGAAGCTTGTGATCTCAGGTGTGATGGATACATGTAAGAGAAAAAGATATAAACTAAAAAGCAGGGTCTATAAAGCTTCAAAGACAACAAACACTGATTGAAGCCACCAAAGTGGAGGTGAGTTGTGGAAACAGTCTTTAGGGAAAATTCTTAACCTTCACCAAGCCCTGAAATTTGGCCCTTAGGGCTTTGAAATGCACTCCTGCTAAAACTCTTTTATCTGGCTTTGGTCAGTGAGTAGAAACCAAAGTAGGTAGGAAGGGAAGGATTTTCTGCCTTTGTGTTTATTTATGGTACTCAGACTGGAGAAAAAGGTAAGGGAGCTAATAGACAAATAAAGCCACTACATCCAGAGAAAACCTCACTGCCAAACATAACGCCCTTCTTGTGAATTTCAGATTAAACTCTCTGAGTGACATTTATTCCAAAGCTTTGAGAGGCCTTAACTAATTCTCCTTTGCAAATGGTATGGATCCATTGCATTGCCTGTAGGAAAAACCATACTGCATTAACATTGCCTTTCCCCCAACCCCAGAGAGTCTAAAGCTAAAGAACAAATAACCTAGTAATGACCCAAAACAAGAATCTAAAAAAACAAACAAACCTTATTTAGAATATGCAGCATCTGATTTTGGTTTCTGAAGGTAATTTATCTTAGGAATCACCTACAAAACTACAGTAACTTAATTTTAGAAGGGACATAGAAAGATAAAATCAGAGAACCCTTTTACAAGGAAGGTATCCCAGGAGTAGAATGACACTTGTAACTTAGGTATTGACTTACCTATCTCTCCCCCCCTTCCCCTTCTATTTTCCTGTAAGGCAGGATAGATTTCTGTACCCCATTTCCTGTATTTCTTATTTCCCAGTTGCATGTGAAAACATTTTTTTTAAACATGTGTTTTTTAAACTTTGGGTTCCAAATTTTCTCCTTTCCTCCTTCCCCACCCAACCTCATTGAAAAGGCAAGCAATTCAATATAGGCTATACATGTGCAGTTATGCAAAATACTTCCATAGTAGACATGCTGTGAAAAACTAACTCTATTTCCCTTAATCCTATCCCACCCCCCCATTTATTCTATTTTTTCTTTTGACCCTGTCCCTCCTCAGAAGCATTTGCTTCTGATTACCCCCCTTCCCAATCTGCCCTCCTCTCTATCATCCCCCTACTCTCTTGTCCCTTTCCCCTTCTATTTTCCTGTAGGGTAAGAAAGATTTCCATACCCAATTGAGTGTGCATGTTATACCCTCCTTTAGTCAAATCCTATGAGAATAAGATTCACTCATTCCTCTCACCTTCCCCTGGTTCCCCTCCACTGTAAGAGCCTTTTCTTTTCTGTTTTTTTTTGTGAGATAATTTACCCCATTCTACCTTTCCCTTTCTCCTTCTCCTAGTATAATCCTCTCTGACCCCTTAATTTTATTCTCCAGATATGACCCCTTCATCTTCAACTCACCCTGTGCCCTCTATCTATCTATCTATCTATCTATCTATCTACCTATCTATCTATATACATATATACATACATATAATTTTTTCCCTCCAACTACCCTAATACTGACAAAGGTCTCATGAGTTACAAATATCATCTTTCCATGCAGCAATGTAAACAGTTCAATCTTAATAAGTCTCTTATGATTTCTCTTTCCTGTTTACCTCTTCGTGTTCTACCTGAGTCTTGTATTGGAAAGTCAAATTTTCTATTCAACTCTGGTCTTTTCATCAAGAATGCTTGAAAGTCCTCTATTTCACTGAATGACCATTTTTCCCCCTGAAGAATTATACTCAGTTTTGCTGGGTAGGTGATTCTTGGTTGTAATCCTATCTCCTTTCCCCTCAGGAATATTATATTCCATGCCCTGTGGTCCCTTAATGTAGAAGCAGCTAAATCTTGTGTTATCCTGATTGTGTTTCCACAATACTTGAATTGTTTCTTTCTGACTGCTTATAATATTTTCTCCTTGACCTGGGAACTCTGCAATTTGGCTACAATATTCCTAGGGGTTTTCCTTTGGGGATCTCTTTCAGAAGGAGATTGGTGGATTCTTTCAATTTCTATTCTGCCCTCTGGTTCTAAAATATCAGGGCAGTTTTCCTTGATAATTTCTTGAAAGATGATGTCTAGGCTCTTTTTTTGATCATGGCTTTCAAATAGTCCAATAATTTTTAAATTCTCTCTCCTGGATCTATTTTCCAGGTTAGTTGTTTTTCCAATGAGGTATTTCACATTGTTTTCTAATTTTTCATTCTTTTGGATTTGTTTTATGGTGTCTTGATTTCTCATAAAGTCACTAGCTTCCAATTGCTCCATTCTAATTTTTAAGGAAGTATGTTCTTCAGTAATCTTTTGGAATTCCTTTTCCATTTGTCCAGTTTTGTTCTTTAGGGCATTCTTTTCTTCATTGGCTTTTTGGACCTCTTTTGCCATTTGGGTTAGGCTATTTTTTAAGGTGTTATTTTCTTCAGTATTTTTTTGGGTCTCCTTTAGCAAGCTGTTAACTTGCTTTTCATGATTTTCTTGCATCACTCTCATTTCTCTTCCCAGTTTTTCCTCCCTTTTGAGCTCTTCCAAGGCCTGGGACTGATTCATATTTTTCTTGGAGGCTTTGGATGTGGGAGCTTTGACTTTGTTTTCTTCTTCTGGTTGTATGTTTTGATCTTCTTTGTCACCAAAGTAAGATAATATAGTCTGACCCTTTTTGTGCTGCTTGCTCATGATCCCAACCAATTACTTGAGTTTTAAACTCTTTGTTAAGGTAAGAGTCTGTTTCAATGTGGAGAATGTACTGTCCCAAGCTTTGGGGATTTGTACAGCTGTTTTCAGAGATACTTCTAGGGACCTGAAAAGTGTCAGTTCTTACAAGGTGCTATGATAAGGGGCAAGGTGTTTTCTCTCCACCGCCACAACAAGCTCCACCATGCCAGTGCTCCTCCTCGCCCCAGGACCACCCCTCAGAACTGTGACCCAGATCCAAGCACAGGCAAAGTGAGAGATTCCTGCCTCAGCCCTGGCAAAGAGATCCTTGCAATGCCCCTCTCTGATCAGCCACTTGATTCCCCCTCAGTCTGTGGGCAGGAAGCTCGGAAACCAGCTGCTGCCCTCGGGGCGACTGAGATCTAGCTTCTTCTCTCACTGCAGTCACAGACTTTTCCCACTGACCTTCTAAGTTGTCTTTGGCGTTCATAGGTTGAGAAGTCTGGAAACTGCCACAGCTGCCCGAGATTCAGTCCTCTGAGGCCTGCTCCAGAGTCGCTGAGGTCTGCGTGCCCACACCAAACTGTGCTCCTCTCCCAGCCCGGCAAGATATATCTTTCCGATCAGCCATCCAGGTTGTCTTGGGCTGGAAATTTGTTTCACTCTGTCTTTTTTGTGGGTTCTGCTGCTTTAGAATTTGTTTAGAGCCATTTTTTGTAGGTATATGGAGGGGTTTGGGGGAGAGCTCTAGCAAGTCACTGCTTTCCCTCTGCCGTCTTGGCTCCACCCCCCCTCCCCCAATTCTTAATTGGTATTAAAAACATGGAAGAATAAGAGATTTATGCCTACTTTAAATTTATCTGTCAAAAAAAGAGATTATTTTTAAAAACCTCATAGGAAAAAATAATTGACTGAAATGGATTCTAAAAACAAAACCAAAAAGCTTATGACCCTGAATATATATTGAAATATTGGGAAAGGAGAAAAATTCAAGTAAGAAACGACCAAGACTTGTTAGCGCCTGAGTCAAATATGGACCTATGCAGGAAAAAAAAAAGTGGGATGGTGACTGAAACACACATTTTCTGAAGTTAAGGGCCCATTTTCAAAGAATTTCTGAAATTTGGGGCCCACTTCCAAAAAACCAAGGACACTTCTTGCCCTTGAATTTATATTCTCAGGTGTGATGAATGCATATGGGAGGTCTCTTCTTTTAAAAATAAGATATGAAGGTACTTCCACTCCTTTCCCCATAGATGGAAAACAATCTCTCAGCAAATATTTCACAAAAAATTTACTGGTAAGTAGTATGTTTGAAAGAACTCTAAGCACTGTCCTCCTCCTTCCTCATTTGTATTTTACCTTTCATGGGGTTAGAAGCAATAGCAGAAATTAAAAGCATGTGATTCAGAAAATACAAGGTTGTCTACTACAGCAACTGAATCTAGATGTTCTCCAGAATTCACCTCTTTGCTTCCCTTCTCTTGTTGTTGTTTAGTCATTTTTCAGTAGTGTTGACTCTTCCTGACCTCCTTTGGGTTTTTTGTTTGCTTGATTTGTTTTTTTGCAAAGTTACTGGAGCAATTTGCCATTTCCCTCCTTGCCTTGTTCATTTTACAGACAAGGAAATTGAGGCAAACAAGGGTAAGTGACTTGCTCCCGGTGACATAGCTAGTAAGTGTCTGAGGCCAGATTTGAACTCAAGAAGATGAGTCTTCCTGACTCCAGGCCTAGTCCTCTATCCACTGTGTCATCTAGCTGCCCTTCTCTACCAGTCAGTTAATAAGCATTTATTAAGTACCTACTCTGTGCTAAGTGCTGGAGATATAAAGAAAGGAAAAAAGTCATTTCCTGTTCTCAAAGAGTTCACAGTCTAATATGGGCGACAACATGCAAACAACTATATACAAAGAAGCTATGTATAGGAAAAATTGGAAATAATTTATTTAACTATGCATGTTGAGCCTATCAGGCATCTGGCAAATTACTAAACTTCTCTAGGCCTTAATTTTCTCATATGAAAATAGGTCAAGATCCTATGATCTCTTCACGCTTAATGAGTCACCCTTGCAATTTTGGGAAGCAGAGAGGAGCAATAAGTACTTCTGACCATTGGGACATGGCACCATTTTGCATTTAAGGTAATAAAGCAGTCATGTATGATTACTGCCTTTTGATCCAAATGAGTCCAAAGTTGCTAACTTATTCTCAGAGAATAAAGGGGGGGGGGGGAAATCTGCTTCATTAATTGTTAGTAATGATGACATAGTTACAGTTTTTAAAAGAACAATGACTCAGCTCCTTCTATGACTTATTTTAGAAACAATAAAACTGACAACCTCTCAGCTAATTTGATTTGTAAGGTGGGTCAGATTATTCCCACTTGTCACTGTTTGAAGAATGGCAAGTAGCAAAAATGTTGGGAGTCTAAGGACATTTGCCACTGCCCCAAGCATGCTGAGATCCAGGTATGAATAAGCCAGTGATGCATAGAGTCTAATGGTGAAATGCTCTTTGGAAACCACTCCCAACTAATGGGAATAATCACAAGGCATCTGCCTGCCTGGAGTGAACACAATGCTTGCTTGGTTCCAGGTAATCCATTAAATCTCAGGCTCAAAAGCTGAGGAAAAGGAACAATGAAAATGCTACCCCTCCTGCCTCTACAAATCCACCTTGCTCCTAATGAAGAGGCATTTTGGCTATTGCAAATGAGCCGATAAGCTTGAAGCAATCTTGGGAGATGGAAGGGGGAGCAACTCTCTTGCCTTTGAGTTCTTCATTCTCAGAACTAGAGGGAGAGGGAAATGTACCTGGTGTTTCCTGAATTCTAGCTGCCTAGATACCACACTCTCTTGGTGGTCCTCCAGACTAAGTGTCCCCATCTAACGGCTCCTCCTTTTCTTAAAGGCTTAGACTAGTTGTATCCTAAAGCTCTAAACTCATCCTTCTCTTCTCTCTTATCCCTCTCTTCCTCAGCAATCTCATTCACTTAAAATGTCCACTATGCAGAGGACTCTCATCTTCAGGTCTGCCCTCTTTCCCAAACTCTAGGCTTACATATTCAACTGACCATCGGACAACCCCACCAGGACGTCTCAGTGGGACTGAGCTTATACCCTACAAAAGTAGAGTAGTAAATGAGGTTGTTGAGGATGAATGAGTTCAGAACTTTAGAGTATGAGCACTTTAAGAGGTTTATTGACCTTATAAGGAATATAAGGAAATTTGTTGGAAAAAAATAACCATTATTTTATTGGAAATTGTGTAATATGACTTTCATCCTACTCTTTTAAAAAAAATTTCAATGGGGTAGCTAGGTGGTGCAGTGGATAAAGCACCAGTCCTGGAGTCAAGAAGACCGGAGTTCAGATCTGGCCTCAGACGCATAACACTCACTAGCTGTGTGACTTTGGGCAACTCACTTAACCCCAATTGCCTCACAAAAAAAAAAAAATATATATATATACACACACACACACACACACACACATATATATATATATATATATATATATATATATATATATGTTACAGGAGGGTTTTTTTTTTGTTTGTTTGTCTAGACATATGATAGAAATAGGCATAAGAAATCCCAGATATAGAAACTCCTTCCAACAACTCATCTGCAATTTAGGGCCTTAGAAAGTTTCCTGAAGTACTGAGAAGTTGACTGACTTACTTGTGTTCCTCAACTACTATGTGTCTGAAGCAGGTCTTCCTGATACCAAGGTCAGGCCTTTATCTACTACTTCAAGTTATCCAGTAGATAGGCCAAAATCCATGTGTTAGATACTATTAACAGCAATAATAGATACATTTAGGCTCCTAGCCTCCTTTTAGGATGATAAAGAGAAAAATACAAAGAATTCAAAAAAACCTTTGAGCATAGGTAAATGAGAAAGAGACAAGAGACAAAAACAGACACAGATAAACAGGCAGATAAGACATTTATTAAGCATTTACTTTGTCAGTCAACTAGCATTTAAGAACCTACTATGTACTAGATACAATGCTAACATGGTGTGATGACCACCTTTGATAGACTTAGCTCTTCTCGGCAACACAATGATCTAAGACAATTCGAAAAGGCTCATGATGGAAAATGCCATCCACATCCAGAGAAACAACTGTGGAGTCTGAATGCAGATTGAAGCATACCATTTTCTCTTTTTTGTTTGTTTTTTCTTTCTTGTGGTTTTCCCCTTTTGTTCTGATTCTTCTTTTATACCATGACTAATGTGGAAATATATTTAATATGATTGAACATGTATAGCCTGTATCTGATTGCATACCGTCTTGGGGAGAGGGAAGGGGAGAGAAGTGGGAAAAATTTAGAACTCAAATCTTATAAAAGTGAATGTAGAAAACTAAAAATAAAGTAATTAATTTTTAAAAATTTAACAAAAAAAAATGACACTGTGCTAAACCTTGGAGATAAAGGTAGAAAAAACAGCTAATGTTCTCAAGGAGTTCCCAGTCTAAAGAGGGAGGCAACATGCAAAACAAGTACATACAAACAAGATTTTATTTATGTGTGTGTATATATGTATATACATATATACATGTACTACAGGATATATATGTATGTATGTATACACATATGTATGTGTATTTATGCATATTGTATATTCATATACACAAAGTCTCTTCCCTCTGAGATTACTCGCAATTTATACATATATAAATTGTGTGTGTGTGTGTGTGTGTGTTTGTGTGTATGTATACTAGGAGTAATCTCAGAGGGAAGACACTTAGAGTAACAAGGACTGAAAAAGACTCCTTGAAGAAGGCAAAACTTTTGCTGAGATTTGGAAGCAGCCAGGGAACCTAGGAAGTGGAAATGAGGAAGGATAGTTTTCAAGGCAAGGGGGAATAATCAGTGAAAATTGTAGAGATTCGGAGCAATGTTGTTGCATAAAAACCAGTGGTAAGAGTACTAGTCATCATTCAGGTAATTATGTTCAATATAATGATTAAAGAGTTTTGAAACAATGCTACTATCTCATCTGTATGGAATCTACTCAACCAAGGAGAGGTGTGAGAAAACAAGCATGTATCAAAGCTTATCAAAGACAGTCACACAGGTCATGCAGAGTTTGAAATGATATTTAGTAACTGAAAAATATATGTATTGGATGCTTTTAGTGTACACTAGTGTATATCTTAGCTGGCAGGATTATAGAGAGAAAAATGACTGTTTTATTTAAAATTTAGATTGTCTAAGATTTTGTCTTTACTTTAGAAGGGTACCATTTGCAACTTACATGTTGTATTTCAATGCAGTACTCACATTCATGTATATTTCATTTCAGAATGTTTTCATGATGATTGAAAGCACAATGAAATAACAAATTCCTACACTCTTGTGAAGGAAGGTAAGAGAGCCCAAATAAGAGGCTAATCAATCTGAACATACTAGGGAAGACCAGACCTAAAAGAAAGGTCTTTCATGATGCCCTGAAAGATCAAAAAAATGAATGAGCTCAGGAAAGGCTTAGCAGTCATTATCAGCCTGATGAAAACTGCCCAGGGCTTTAAAAGGCTTTGAAGTATATGGCCAGACTCTCCAGGGCCTCAACCACAACCCGGGTATAAAATAGTTAACTATTTCACATCCATGGTGTACTAGCTTGTGTAACAATAATAACAACTATTATTATTATAGCTAGCATTTATATAGCACTTTAAATTTTACGAAGTGCTTTGCAAATATTATCACATTTTATTTTCACAACACTGGGAGTGGCGTGCTATTATTGTGCCCATTTTACAGATGAGGAAACTCAGGCAGAGAGCAGTAAAATGACTTGCTTGGATCACAGAGCATCACATATGTAGTAAGCATCTTCCTGACTCCAAGTCCAACACTCTCTTCACTGTGCCACCTACCTTCAATGATTTGATTCAACAGCAGGCTTTTTTTCCCTTTGTTCTTCTGCAACATACACCCAAATAAAAGTGGTATAGAAGTAAGATGAGTTCTCAAAGCTACCACAGAAGATAGCAGTCTCTTACTTCTATCGTGCTGGAAAGGCTTTGTGAATGGGTCCAGTAATGGCTTGTGTGTCTGTTATTTGAGAACTTCCCTAAGTTTGGAGAGTTAGGTCTCAAGGTAAATATATGATAAAGGTCTTGTCATCTGTAGCAGTGGAGGGAATGCCCATGCTGACAAAATCACAGACCTTTGAAATATTGCTTTTTGCAAGTCATGTACTGTATACACTGTTATCTACAGCCCATAAGTTTCTTGGAAATCTATCATTTAAAAATTGATCTTATACCAGCCAGCCCCTCTTAGCTTATGATTATGTGGTTGATTTGATTTTAGGCTACATTTCTGATGTGGAAGACGAACACACACAAAGAGGGGCAGATTACATTTACTCAACAATTCAATTTGATTTCATAATATTTCGTCAAAGGCTAACTATATGCAAGGCATTACATACAGATACAGGAATAAATAATCATACCACCCCCACCCACAAAAAGTTTACAGCTTCGTAGAGAGATGGTACATGAATAAAATAAAGTTAGAATGAAAAGGAAAAATCAAACAGAAATACACAAAAAATTGTGGGATAGAAAGATCTCCTCTAGCTTTCTAGTTGAAGGCATCAAGGAAGGATTATGGAAGAAATATAGAGTCTTGAAGAAAAATAATTCCTACAGATGGAGATGATGGAATTAGTCCATTCCATAAAGAGAGAGAGAGAGAGAGAAAGAGAGAGTGAGAGAGAGAGAGAGAAATAGAAGTTAGTGATTCAATTAGAATCACTATTCACATTCAAATAGAATGAAGGGGAGGATGAAATCAGGGTGGAAAGGTAAATTGAAGCTATATAATGAAGGGTGTTCAATGCTAGAGTAAGAAGTTTGTTTCAAGTACAGTCTTGGCTCCCTCTTCTAAGTACCAACATAGCTAATCTGAGGGAGGCTCATTTACCAAGTGAGGATTCAGAGTGGGGAAAGTGGCAGCAACTTATCAAATTGTTTATTGAGACCTGGTGATCTATTTTGGTGGAGAGCATTATTCAGATAGAGGAAATCACGGGTCCTTGAAGTATTAAAGGATGAAGAGCACCTGGATATTTTTGAATAGGAAGGATCAGACCTTTGACTAGGAAGATAACTTTAGTAAAGTAAGGAGGATGAATTGGAGAGGGAGAGACTGGAGGCAGGAAGATCCCTTTGAAAAAAGGCAATTATAATAGGCCAAGAGGAAGGTACTGAACCAGAGTGGTGGTAGTATAAATATAGAGGAAAGGACTGATGGGAGAGACACTGCTAAGTTAGAATAGACAGGACTTGTAAATTGATTGCATTGGGGTGGGGAAATAAAGGAGAGGAAAGAGTTTATATGATGACTCTGAGGCTGGATCACAGGACTTAGAACTATAAGGGAATGACTTAAAAGACACTAATAACAGAAACATACATATATATATATATTCAATGAGAGACAGAGAGAGAGAGGAGAGAGAGAGAGAGAGAGAGAGAGAGAGAGATAAAGAGAGAGAGAGAGAGAGGCGGGTTTTGGATGGTGGGAGTTTTGATATGTTAAACTTAATGTGAGGTGGTATATCCAGGTGGAGATATTGACTAGATAGTTAGATTGTATGGAATTCTGAAGAAAGACCAAAGATAGAGCTATAGATAGGAGAATAATCTCAATATAGTAGTAACTGAAGCCATGGAAGTAAATGAGGTAACTGAGGGGGGAAAGGTAAAGGTAAAAGAGAAGGTCAAGGACAGAACTTTAAGGGATACCTGTGCTTAAGGGAAAAGAGAGAGAAACTGTCAGAGAAAGGAGCTGTCAGAGAAATATGAATAAATTGTAAGAAACAGTAATGTGAATGGTAGTCATTAGAACAGGAGTGTAAAATTCAATGGCCTTTTCTCAGTTTTTATCTCCTTGACCTTTCTTCACTTTTTACACTGTTGACCAACATGTCTTCCTGGGCATATTCTTTTCCCTTGGCTTCCATGACACTGGTTACTCTTCTGCCTATCTGACCACTCCTTTTCAGGCCTTTTTTTTCCTTTTCAGATTTTTTTGCTGCCTCATCATCCACTTATTCCCTTTAAATGTGAGGTATTCCCCAAAGCTCCATTTTGTTGGGGTTTTTTTGGTTTTGGTTTTGTTTTTAATCTTCTCCCTTTCTACATTATCGTCTTCTGTGATCTCATATGCTTCCATGAATTCAATTATCTTCTCAAGGTAGATGACTCCTAAATCTATGCCTACTTCTGTCCCTTTCTGTCTCTGTCTCTGTCTCTCTGTCTCTCTGTCTCTGTCTTTGTCTCTCTTTCCCCTTCTTTCTCTCCCCGTCTCTCTCCCTCTATATCTTTCTACCTATCTAATATACAAATAAATACATATAAAGATTTAGACATAGGCATAGACAGAGACTTATTCTTAATGAAGTCTGCTATTCCCAACTGCCTGCCTGCTATAAATCCTATAGACACCCCAAACTCCACATGGCAATATATCATCTTCCTCATTGATCCTGAAGAGTCTCTAGACTTTCTCATTCATTCCTGTGGATGATGTTACATGCTCCTAGTCATACAGATTTGTAGCCTCGTTTCTGGATGGACTGGCATCCATATTCCAATCATCAACTGTAGATAAATCCAAGGTTCTAGCTGGAGCCTGCTGATCTTCTCTGTCTTTCTTGATGGCCTCATCAGTTACATTATCCCATCGTCTGCTAAATTATCAATTCTATGAATATGATGCCCAGATCTAGATATCCAGCCATAGTTTCTCAAGCTTCAGTCTCATTTCATCCCCTGACAATTGGACAATTTGAATTGTATGTCTGTAGGCATCTCAAACTTAATATAGCCTCTTTCCCCTACAAACTCATCCCTTTTCCTAACTTCTCTAGTTCTATTGAGGGCAATACCATCCTTCCAGCAAACCAGATTTGAACCTCAGAGTTATTTTTAACTCTTCATTCTTCATCATCCCATAATTCACATCCAATTTCCAAGTCTTTATGACCATGTCTCCACAGCATTTTTTGTTTTTACCTCTTTATCTCCATTCACACTGCCATTACCCTGACTCAGGCCCTCATCTGGATTATTGAAATAGCCTCCTAATTGGCTGTCCTGCTTCACTTCTCTCCTCTCTCCAATCCATTCTTTATTTAATTGCCAAAGTGAACTCCTAAAGTATAAGTCTGACCATGTCATTTCCCCCATCAATAAACTATGGTGGCTCTCTATTAGCCCCAGGATTAAATATAAACCCATCCTCTGTTTAATATTTAAAGCCCTTCACAGCCTAGCTCCATCCTATCTTTTCAGCTTTATTATATGTACATTGCTTCACTTCATTCACTCTAATGTCTAGATCTTGATGTGTCTCATACTTGAAATTCCATCTTCCATCTCTATTTCTTTTCATGGGCTATTCCCCCTGCATGAAATGTGTCCCTCCATGTCTCCACCTCCTAGAATCACTAGTTTCTTTCAAACTTCAATCCAAACTCCATTTCCCAAGTGAAGCCTTTCCAGATCCCCAGCCTATCTCACCAATTACTACTGCCTCCTTCCCAGAAATTACCTTGAATATATTTTCTATATGATTATATGTCTCCTGTATAAATTGTAAGGTTCTTGAGACCTAGAACTGTTTCATTTCTGTCTCTGTATCCCTAGTATCTAACACAATTCCTGGCACCTAATAACATAAAATAATCATTGCAGATTATTTGATCCTAGTTTCTTCCTTCTTCATCATCCACCATATTTAATTGTCAAGTCATCAATCATAACTCCACAACATCTCTCACATCCACTGCCTTCTCTCTATGCATATGGCTGCTGTCATGGTTCAGGATTTCATAATCTCTTGCTTAAACTTCTAGGAAATTCTCCTTATTGATCTCCTTGCTTCTAGGCCTCCTCTTTTCAATCAATTCTCTACATGACTTGGTAAAATCATCCTAAGATATGTGTCTAATCATGTTCCTGTCCAACTCAAAGCCCGTCAATGATTCCCTATTTATTCTTACAAAATCTTCAAGTTTTTCCACATTCTGGCCACACCTTGTCTTTCAGCAGCATTCTTCCTCTTCATAAACTCTCCATCCTAGTCAAACTGGGCTATTAGCTTTTTTTTTTTTTACAAAGTTATACTCCATCTCCTTATGTCTTCACACAAGTCATCTCCCATTCCTGTAACATATCATTCCTTAGTCCTGCCTATGAGAAGCATTATCTTCCTTCAAAGCACACACAGCTCAGGTGCCACTTCCTCAATGGAGTCCTCCATGATTCCCTCAATTGTTGGTGCTTTCACATTAATATTGTTTTGCATGTACCCTATTTGTGTACACATTGTATCCTCTAACTCTCCATCCCAGCTCAGCAGAAAGGTGAGCTCCTTGAAGGCAAGAGTCATTTCACTTTTCTCTTTGAATCATAAGTATCTTCCCCAAAACAGTCATTTGTTGGTTTGAACTGAGGTGGTGATCAATAACACCAGAAGTTTAAAAAAAAATTATCAAAAATGAGGCCTGTGAAAAGCCTATTGGATATGACAATCATCAGGTCATAGGGACCTTGGAGAGAAATTTCATGTGAAGAGTGAGCTTGAAAACCAAGTTGCAAATTGAAATTGAAAAATGAGTGGGTGATGAGGAAGTGGAGGCAAAGAGCATGAACTGCTTTTTCTAGGAGTTTGCCACTCAAGAGAAGGAGATACACAGCATAGCTCCAGGGGAAAACAGGATTAAGACAAGGTTTTTTTATTGTGTTTGTTTTTTAAGATAGGTGATTCCTGCATATGTTTGTAGTCACAAGAGGAGTCGGTGAAGGTGGAAAGGTTGAGGGTAAAAGAGAGAAGATGAAAATAATGATCCCTTATATTAATTTATTTTTGTCCCTGGTCAGTCTCATCAGCAACACAGCAGTGAACAGATTAGTATACACTTACAACAATCTTTACTTCTTAAAAATGGCCCAGCTAGTTTCCCATATTTTACAGGGCTTTGTTAATAACAAACAGAATATATATCCTAAAAACTACATCCTTACTTGCTAATCTAATATGAGCTATTTCCCAGATGGACCAAGTGTGGATTTGATTTTTTTTTTAATGATATCTTGGGCTGCCTTCTTTCAAGATGCATATCTTTTAACTGTCTTAAAATGCATTCTCTTCTGTCCTTTAGGGCCTGAGAAAAGGTGTTGGTATTGAATAATTTGGCAGTACATGATGGAGGTGTTGATCCCAATAAGATGAAAACTAGAGTTATGTAGGTAGCTGTATTGGTCTAGAGGTTTACATTAAATGGATGTCTTTGGCTTGCCATTTTTCACTCTAATTGCAGTGTCCAGGAAGTTGACTATCTCTGGAGATTAATCTATTTTAACTTTAATGGATCAGTGGAAGCTATTGAATGACTCGTACAATTCTTTCTACTTTATTTCTTAGATCAAAATGAAGATATTGTTGTATAGGATAGATAAGTAGCACAAAATATCATTGGAATATAAATTAATTGCATATTGTTAAAAACTGTCATAGAGATAGTATTATATTTTATCATCAGTTTTCTTAAAATTAAAAAAAACAAATAGAAAACCAAATTCTTCTTTAAAAAGACTACATTCAATATTTATAAAGAACTTATAACAAGAAATGAAACTACAAGAAGGGCCTGACTTGCAAATGGACTGTATTACAAAATTTCACTTATAAATTTGTTCTTTGGATCTTGGAACATATTTCTCTATCAGTTAGGTTCCCAAGATACATTCATCTTAGGCACTGAAAATGGACAATGATCTGGGCCCAAAAAAAAGAGTAAGGGGAGAAGAACAGGCTGCTACCATTTTTAAAGATACCAAAATACTCCCTGATGGACATATTTCTAATATAAAGTCTATATTTTTAACATAAATATCCTCCTGGCAGAGCTATATACCTATGAATCATTGAATACCACTTTTTAGAAGAATCAAATTTCTGAGTGACCCAAAGTACAATGAAAAGCGTAAGTACACAATAGACTATTACCAATCATGACTTTTACTAAATTTATTCCTATCCACTTCAGGATATCATAAGTATAGTTTCCTTTAAAGATCAACTCCGATGCCACTTCCTACATGCAGCCTTTCCAGATTCCCCTAGATGCTAGTATCCGCTGCCTCCAAAATTCCCTTCTATTTATTTGGTATACACATATATAGGGGCAGCTAGGTGGTACAGTGGATGGAGTGTTGGACTTGGAATCAAGAAGACTCATCTTCATGGTTTCAGATAATTACTAGCTGTGTGACCCTGGGTAAGTCACTTAACTCTGTTTGCTTTGGTTTCTTCATCTGTAAAACAAGCTGGAAAAGGAAATGTCAAACCACTCCAGTATCTTTGCCAAGAAAACCTCAAATGGAGTCATGAAGAGTTGGACACAACTGAAAAGCTACTGAGCAACCAATGTGTGTGTGTATATGTGTGTGTGTGTGTGTGTGTGTGTTTTCTCTCTACTATAGAATGTAAGATCTTTGAGAATTGGGATTGATTCAGTTATGTCTCTGTATCCCTAGCATTTAGCTAGTTGATTGACACATAGTAGGCTTGTTAATAGATTGATTAAAAAAAAATCACTCAGTTATATTCCTTGTGATTCTAAGAGGTAGTAGTGAGAAGGGAGTGAATTCAAGGCATAGAAAGCCAGCCTATGCAAAAGCACAGAGATAGAAGGTGGAATTTCATGCATAAGGAAGAGAAGGACCATTTAGCTGGATTGTGGAGCCCATGAAGAGGAGCAATACAGGGGCAGACTGTGAAGAGCTTCCAATGCTAAACAGATGAGCTTGTACCTTATCCTAGAGGCAGTTTGGAGCCAGTGGAGTTTACTGAGTGGAGGAGTAATCTTAATGAAAGGGGAAAGGGGAAAGGGGAAAGGGGAAAGGGGAAAGGGGAAAGGGGAAAGTGAAAGACTTGAGGCCAAGAGACTGATTAGGTGGTTATTGTAGTAGCCTATGTGAAATGGAATGAGATCCTGAACTAGAATAGCGACCATGTGAGGTAGTCAACAAGATTTGGCAACTGTTCGGAAATTTAGGGTGGAGAACAGTAAGGTGTCAAGGTTAATTTTGAGGCTGAGATGCTGGATGACTAGAAGAATAGTGGTGCCCTTGGCAGAAACAGGGAAACTCACTGAGGGGTGAGTTTTAATGGAAAGCTAATGAACTCTGTTTTTAGATGTACAAAGTTTTAGATACTTATGGAACATTCCATTAGAAATGTCCAAAAGGCATTTGTTAAAGAGAGGTTGAAACTCAAGAGAGAGAGAGTCTAGGGCTACATATTTCACAGACCTTTGAATTTAAATTGGTATTTTGCAGTTAAAAATGTGGTGGTAGGGGAGGGAAATACAGCTATTCAATTTTAAAAGACAATTTTCTCAAATTTTTTTCCCATTTTATCCACTTCCCATAAAGGTGAAGGAATGGCAGAAGAGGGGCATTTACCAAATAGTGCAAGAATAATCATAATAGAAGACCAGGGGATTATGAGATGACCGCAAAGCTGATCTCCCTGAGGCTATAAATAAGAAGCTCTTCATGGAGTGGGGGCGGCAGGGCATAGAAAAAACCTACAGATCAAGAGACAGGTGACTCCAAAACTGACCGCCTAAGTGGGAAAGGAGAGAGGATGGGATTCTTCTTTGGAAGACAAGGAAATGGAGTTGTAGTTATAGTGGCTATACCAGACCTGACCCTTCAATTTCCATGAGGCCTAGTCACTATCTCCTGATGCCTGCAGGATGTTATTCACTCAACTGAAACTACCTTTTCCAAGCTCATCAACAATTTCCTTTGGACCAAATCTAATGGTCTCTTCTCAGTCCCTTTGAATTATACACAGGCCTTGTGCTCAGAGAATTTTATAATCTAGATAAAGCATTGGTTCTTAATCTTTTTTGGGGAAGGGGCAGGTCACAAACCTTTGCAATTTGGTAAATTATGAACTCTCCTCCAAGAATAATCTTTTTAAATATATAAAGTAAAATCCATAAAATTACAAAGAAGGATAATTATATTGAAATATAGTTTCAAAATATTTAAAAAGTGAGTTTGTAGACCACTGATCCATCATCCAGGAGATTCTTCCTTTTTTCTTTTTTTTTTCCTAGCTAAATCCCAGCTTCTACAAGGATCCTTTCCTGATGTTTCATAATATTAGTTCCTTTCCTCTCTTAATTATCCCCTATTTTGTCTCATATGTATCTGGTTTGTACATAGTAGTGTGCCCATTGTCTCCCCCATCAGACTGTGGCCTCTTTCAGAGCAGAGACATCTTTTGCCTTTTTTTTTTTTTGTATCCTTAGTGCTTAGCACAGTGCCTCGATCATAGTAGATACCTAATAAATGATAGTTGACTAACTACACTGTCATATTTGACCCTGTTAACCAGGCCCTCCTTCCTGATAATCTATCTCTTTTCTCACCTTCCTTCCAGCCTTCTTCCTTCCATCCTTCCTGCTTTCCTCTTTTCCTCCCTCCCCTCTTCTCCACCATTCTTTTCCTCCTCTCTCTATGTGCAGATAGGGAATAGTACCCTTACCTGGAGGTGCTCTGTACAAAGATATATAAATCTTTTTCTTTTTCTTTTTTCTTTTTTTCTTTTTGGCTAAGCAATGGGGTTAAGTGACTTGCCCAGGGTCACACAGTAAGTATCAAGTGTCTGAGGCAGAGATTTGAATTCAGGTCCTCCTGACTCGAGGGCCAGTGCTCCACTGTACCACCAAGCTGTCCCAGGAATATAAATTTTCATTACTGAAAGCTCACAAGAGATCTAGGGGTTTACCTGCTATATTTCTTTTTTAAGGACCATGCCTTAAACCTGGCCTGCACAACCTGTGGCCCAACAAAGGATTTCCTCTACATTTTTCATGGGCCTCCCAAAATCCTTTGGCTACTACAAGTAGCCTGCAGACCTAAGCCGAAGGTTGGGCAGGCCTGCCTTAAACCCAAAATCCCTCTGGCTCTCATTGATCGGCCAAAAATAGGTACCAGTCCACTCTCACTTGGTAACTGTTTGAATTTTGATGGCATTGAGTGAGTGTAAATAGCAATTGTTCTTGTTTTGGCCGGAAACCCTTAGGGTCTTCCCCTCCCAGATAGATTTTTCTTTTTTTACTAGGTAAAAAAGGTCATTTTTGCCTCATTTCTTACCTAGCCTTGATCACTAAATGGGCATTGCCTCAGACAAACTGAGACCTGAGAAAAACCTTAGCTTAAAAAGGCCAAGGTCTCCCACAGCATCCAGTGCCATCTCCAGTCATCCTGATCTGTGTCTCACCACTGGACCCAGATGGCTCTAGAGGAGAGAGTGAGGCTGGTGACTTTGCACAGCCCTGCCTCACTTAAATCCAGTTCACTTACAAGTCATAACATGGCCTTCCAGATATCAGTGGTCATCTTTGAGAACAAAAGACAAACAATATCTTCTCTCAGTTTCTGTGACTGTATTCTCATGGTTCCTCTCCTACCTCTTCAATAGCTCTGTCTTCTTCTCTAGCTTTTTTCTCATCCTTCCAAGTCATAAAATGTTAGCCATCCTTCAGGACTCTGACCCACATTAGGAGTTCCACATCAAAAGGCTTGCATCAAAGAATGGAAGTATTTGCAAAGCACTCTCTCTCTCTCTCTCTCTCTCTCTCTCTCTCTCTCTCTCTCTCTC
>NW_020954559.1:4984136-5028486 GCF_900497805.2 Vombatus ursinus
CTCTCTCTCTCTCTCTCTCTCTCTCTCTCTCTCTCTCTCTCTCTCTCCCTCTCTCTCTCCCATAATAGGCAGCTAGGTGACACACTGGATAATGCTAAGCCTGGAGTCCGGTAGAGTCATCTTTCTGAGTTCAAATCCGTCCTCAGACTTATACTAGCTATGTGACCCTGGGCAAGTCACTTAACCCGTTTGCCTCAGTTCCTTATCTATAAAATGAGCTGGAGAAGGAAATGGCACACCACTTCAACTTCTTTGCTGAGAAAACCCCAAATGGAAATACAAAGAGTCAGACATGACTGAAACAACTGAACAACATACATACACATATATTCTATATCTGTATCTATATGCCTATCTATCTATCTATGTCTATATATTGATATACAAATATATAGATAGAGATAGACAGAAATATATGGATAGATAGACATACATAGCTTTACAGACCTTGAAACACTATACAAATGTGCTATTATCACTATACAAAAAGTCAAGACTGGAATATTTCCATAATGGAACACATAGAACAATGATTTCAATACACACTGGACTGAATTCACATTTACAGACTTTTAAATGTCTTAATTACAATAGAGATCTCCATGGAGGCTGCCTTAATTCTCTCCTAGATAGAGAAAGACCTGGAAAAGACACTTCAGATGCTAATTTTCCTCTATGCATTTGTAGTGAGCTTCTGTCCCTGGAAGCCAAACAGGAGAAAAGAATCCCAGTCAATTAACTAGGAAGAAATCATCCCCCTTAGAATGAGAATACTTAAAAGCTTACTAGCCCTTTTGAGCATTTCCTGAATTTAAACTCCTCAGATTAATGTATCTTCATAGAAGTCCTTCTCATGTTTTTTTTTTTTTTTTTTTATTCTTGGCTTGGAGGTGACCCAAGGCTATGTCACAGTGTGCAAGCTCTGGCAGGTCCTACCATGCCCGGAAGAGTAAGGAAGGACTGGCTAATAGACTTTCTACAACATCTAAGGACCAATCTGGCTGAAATCAAGTATGTTCATCACTAAATGTTTGACCACTAAAGTTACCTGGGTCCCTAAGTACTCAAGTCAAAGCAACCATTTACTGTTTATTTACTTACTAAGGCAATGTGCTAGATGCTGGAGACATATGCAAAAAAGGAAATAAAGCTTAAATTCTCCTGGAGGGGAGTAGTTTCCCCCCAAAAAAGGAATGGGGTGCCTTGGTAGGTGGCAGCCCCTTCACACTCTTTCAGTAAAAGATTGTGATTGGGTGTACAGTTATCCCTTCCATATGTAGGAGCTAGGGGCACAGCGCACTACATAACATTTTTTGGTCCTCTCTTTGTACCAGAGAAGAGGTATAAATTATTATGGTATTGAAAGATAAAATATGTTGATATTAAATAATAATACCATACATACATTTTATGAATTTCTGAGTTTCTAAACTTTTTTCTGTGTTGTGTACTGGCTTTCATATGGTGTCTATGGCTTCCGCAAAACTCCCCCAAAATTTCCATTTAATTTTTTATGCCTACTCATGATATATTGAAACTGCAATGGGCAAAGTCAAGATGTGGAAGGAATAACTGGATACTTGAGGTTATTTTTGTGCTAGGATGAGCTCAGCTAGAAAAGCTCTGAGGCCCATACTAAATCAAGGATTCTGTGATTCTGTGAATTTGGGGAGACAGAGCTCATATATTAAAAGGTTAGAACTGAAAGAGGCCTTAGAGCAGACCGGCACAACTTTGGCAGGGACCAAAATTAAAATAGGCCAAGCTTCTTCAGGTCACAGATAGGCTTTTAGAGGCTCACTTTCCAAGTAAAGGTATTGGGGCAGCTGGGTGGTACAGTGGATAGAGTACCAGCCCCGAAGTTAGGAGGACCTGGGTTCAAATTCAGCTCAGACCAAACACTTGACACTTACTAGCTGTGAGACCCTGGGCAAGTCATTTAACCCCAATTGCCTAAAAACAACAACAACAAAACAAAAACACCATGTAAAGGTATAATTAATGATTAAACTATTTCTCAAAAACACTTTTTTTTTTAATCGGGACATAATCCAGAAACTGTAAACAGCAAACACTTCTTTATGAAGTCACCTTCAACAAAAGACTTCCTGGTGGCAGCAATTTCTTTAGAAATCTGAAAACTAACCTTAGTGGCCACCTCATTTTCTGAGATTACTTTCTTGAAAAATCATTGTTCCCCATTGAGATTTTTCAACAATTTAGGTGCTTTAATTTGTTTTTTCATTGGTGTCCAATTTATTTAAGTCGGGATGTTTTGATTTGAAATGGTGACAAAGATTATATTCCTTCAGAACGGCTATTGCTTCTTGGCATAAGGTACAATATTTTGTCTCTCATATAAGTAAACAATTATCTACTTGTCCATTCTGGATTAAACACTATGTTCTGATTCAATCTTCCATTTTTTTGTCATCCATTTTACAAAGTCACCCCAAAAACTTTAATGTTAGAACCAAAAAAATCTCCATAGCAACTGCTCACATACCTAGAAATACTGAACTGAGGGTCTGACCTTGGAGAGAGCACCAGACACTCGTAAGTTGGAGGGCGGCTGCACAGCGGGGGAGTGGAAGAAGTCCTTGCATTGTTGCTGCTCATCTCAGAGCGGGCATCAGTTGCATTGGCGCATGGCTGCACTCACTTTGTCCCTGTTCAACACCAGTAATGACCGAAAACACAGCAGAACGATATGACTCTCACTCCTCTCAGACTAGAGACAGATTGATGATTGTTGGTTGCCACAAACAGGAGAAAGTGCACATTGGCAACCCACCTGCCAAGTTACATCATGGGCACAATAGTGACTAGTGGAAGGTGGGTTAAGCGGGGCACGGACGAAGCACTCTTTACATCTTTACTTTCTTTTATATTCTCTATATTTTTCACGGGCTACCCGAAATCCTTTGGCAGGTTGGTCCATGGGCCCTATGTTGTGCAGGCAACAATAACAATAAGAGTTACGGATAGGGTGGTGCAGTGAATGGAACTCCAAGCTTAGAGTCAGGAAGACCTGCCTCAAATCAAACACTTACTAGCTATCCTACACAAGGCACTTACCCCTTTCAGGCTGTTTACTCATCTGAAAAATGAGGGTGTTGAACTATAAGGCCTCTAAAGAGCCTTCTAAATCTAAATCAATGATGATATGTCAAAACTAGAACTTTGAAGAGATTAAATGACTGACCAAAATGACACCATAAGTGGCAGGTCTGGGATGGAAACACAGTTCATAGAAACATATCTAGAACTAGAAAGGACCTCAGAGGTTTTTTTATCCAACTTCTTTATTTTGCAGATTAGGGAAACTGAGGCCCAGAGCAATTTGCCTAAAGTCTCTTGACTCTTACCCCCAGGACTCTTGCTAGGACTCCATAATGCCTTTGAAATAAAGTCTACTGAGGCTTAGAAGTCTTGTAATCTTTGTTGGTGGAAGAAGTAGCCACACTTGAAGAATGTCCTGCTTGACCAAGAGTCTCTTTAAGAAACATTTAGCACTTCCACATTAAATGGGAAAGGAAAGGGAAGAATAGAATGGGCTGTCTCATGAAACAATGAGAGTCCTTGTTCTATAGGTATTCAAGGGGAAATTGAATGGTTGCTCATTAGATATGGTGTAGAGAGGATTCATTTTTCAGAGACAATTGGACTAGATGCTCTCTGAGTTCTCTTACAACTCTAAGATTCTCTGATTCCAGACTGGACTCCATTCTCTTACTTTGTAAACTGAAGTGGGAATAAGTGGACTGCGGATAGGAGAAGAGGAAAAGGAGAATCTGATGTTCTCTATAGTTTTTTTTTTAAATGTCTTTATATAATAATTCATCTCCAATTATATAACAGAATTAAATGAGTTGAAGAATTTCTTTTTACATGCAACTTTTCAGGAGCTCAATTCTTCTGTGGGGTTACCTGTAACACTAAATGAAGTTAATGAAACTTCCCAAGGTGTCTAACTTTTAATGTGTTTGTGAAATCATGTGTAAAATTGGAGAGAAAAAAAAGAAAATTAAGTAGAAACTGATTATTGAAGAGTTTTTGTTTTAATCTGATATAAAATGTTACGATAACATGAATATGCTATGATTTTCAGGGTAGATTTTTGAGTACTTTTAAAATGGAGCCTTTCCCCCCAGCAACTAATTCAGCCATTCTCAGTAGTAAAGATTTATACATTTTACCCAAATTATAAAACTTAATTTTAATTCTAATGATACATGAAATGGTCATTTTTTTTCTTCCAAAAAGGAACCACGTTATCAGTATATGACAGAAGCAAACCATCCTTGTAAAATGGCTTCAGCTTTAGGTGAGTACCACAGAGCATCTGTCAGGCTTCTGCAACATTGCTTTTAAAAGGTTCATAAATTTGCCTGACGCTTTGGATTTGATCTTTATGCACAATCAGTCTTCTGTGGAGCTAGAGTAAGCAGCTACCCAGCTAGCACAATTTAAGAGACACCATGAGGTCGATCATTTAGTACCATTTGTAAGAAAATAGATACTTCATTGGCACGCGTGAGCACACACACACACACACTCACACACGTGCATGCGCACACACACACACACACAGACTTCACCTTAATTTGAATTACCCACTATTAGTCCCATTCCTTTGGGTCATTCAATGTGATAATAGAAGGCCATATTAAAATACGTATTTTATTCATCCACACCATAAATATTCATTTTGTTCTCCTTTAGCAAAGTCCTTACTGAGGGTGGGAGGAAGGAGGAAGGAGGCAGAAATATAAAATGAGAAGTAAGGTCCAAAAGGAATGAGTTCTAGCACTGACTCCTTTGCAGGACCTTGGATGAGCATTTATCCTAATTGATCTTGAGTTTCCTCAGCTGTAAAATGGGATAACAAGAGAATTAACAGCTGGATGAGATCATAGAAACATAGATGTGTAGCTGAAGAAACCATAGGTAGGCAGGCAGACAGTGCATTTATTAAACACTTAATATATGTCAGGCACTGTGCTAAGCACTGGGGATACAGTGAAAGGTAAACAAACAAAAATCATAGACAAACCCAGGAGATGGAAAACTTGCCCTGATCATGCATGCAGCACTGAGGTTCAAATCTGGGTTTTCTGATTCCAAATCTGGTGTCCCTTCTACTAAGCCCCATATGTGAATGTGCTGTATACATTGTAATGTGTAATATGATTTTAAGATATTATTATCATTGTTTAGGTATTAATAATTCAATTCAATTTCAATTAAAAGTCAATTAATTTTCATGTACTAGGTGCTGATGATATGAAGCCAAAAATTAAAAGTTGCTCCCATCAAGGAGTTGACCTTCTATCAGAGGAAGTAACATATATACAAATAAATAAATACACAAAGTAATTTTCTGGGGGAGAGCACTAGAGACTAAGTGCAGGGGTGGGGAATCTGTGGCCTCGAGGCCACCCATGGGGGGAAGGGATCAAGAAAGGCTTCCTGATAGGGGTGGCACTTGAGTTGAGCTTTCACAAAATCAGACATCCCAGGACTGAAAATCTGTTATTCCTATTCTTGGTTTCTCTAGAAAAAACTTCCTCTTTAGTAATACCAATTAGTCAACAAGCCCCAGTTTTCTCTCTCTGTTTCAAAGAATGGCCCCCTTACTTCCCTACTGGTTACAGCTTCCATATCTCCTGGATTTGAAATCTGCCATCATATTGGATTCTTTATTTGATAATCCTGACCAAGTTATAGTTGCCTTTAAGAAGTTTATAATCTAGTCCCAGATAGTTGTGAACACAAATGGTGAGAAACCAAACTGCATAGGGTAAGTGCATTAAGTGCAACCAGGCCTAAGGGGAGGCATAAGAGAAAGACTTCATGGAGGAACCAATATTTGATACAGGCCTTAAAAAATGGTTAGAATTTTGGTAGAACTAGATATGGTATCAAGAGTTGGAATGTGCATTTAAGAATAAATCCCCCATTCTATAAAAGGGGATATTGTCATATAGAATCCCCAGTTCTATAAAAGGGCATGTTCTCAGGTAAGGTAAAAAAGCTAGATTCTTAGAATCTTAGAACTGGAATGAACCTCAGAGATTATCCAGTACAATTCTTACTTATGAATTTCCTCTTTCTAATTTGGAACCAGATTGTGGCATATCTTGAATATCAGACCAAGGAATATGACTTTATTTGATCAGCAGTGGGGAGTTATTGACACTTGTCAAGCAGGGCTGGACATTAAGAGGGATGTAGGACTGAGGGACTAGGCCTTTAGAATAAAAACACAAAGATGAGGTTATAATCTTCTTAGAAAGCAAGTTCCTAAGGAATCAAAACACTGGAAAGCTAAGTTTGGCACCAAGTGCAAGGAGAAGAACAGTAAAGATTATGAGGTGCCTGCAGTCAGGCCTCTAAGCATACAAGATGGCAGCATGAGGATGGTGAGCAATAAAGACAGACCGTGTAACAAAAGAGTCAAGAGGGTTTCATACAACAATAACTCTTTTCTACAGTGACTGATTAAAAAAAAAGACTTGTAAAATGCTTTCTTTATCATAAACATGTGATAGGTAATACAAATATTATCACCCCCATTTTACAGATAAAGAAACTGGAGCTTATAAAGGCTGAGTGAATTGTCCAGGTTCCTATAGCTAGTAAATGCAAGAGCTAGGGCTTGAACCTAGGACTTCTAACTACTAGTCTTATATTATCCACTGCACCACTCTGCAATTCAAGAAAAAAAATTTTGTCTCAAGACAAGTTTTACTTAAGACTCTTCTTATTTTCATTCATAACTAAGAGGTTGCCGGGTTATTTTATGTTTCCCATGTGTTCAAGAATAATAATCAGTTTTTGTTGTTGCTGTTTAGTCATTTTTCAGTTGTGTCTGACTTTTGGGGTTTTCTTGGCAGAGATACTGGAATGGTTTTTCATTTCCTTCTCCAGTTCATTCGACAGAGGAAACTAAAGCAAACAGGGTTAAGTGACTTTCCCAGGGTCACATAGCTAGTAAGTATTTGAGGCTGGATTTGAACTCAGTCCTGGTACTCTGTCCACTGTGTCACCTTGCTGCTCCACAATCAATTTATAGATTCAGAATTTAACCTGTCAGTACATTTTTGCATATTCATTTCTCAAATATTCCTGCTTGTTCAATTAGAGGAGGTTGGAATTTTTTTTTTTTCAGAGAAAGTTGCTATGAACAATTTTGATGAGGAAATATATTTTTCCAAACCTCCCCATAAAAGGAAGGCTTCTGTAGATCTGATGCCAGGAATCCAAATGATAAACTAAAACAGCAACAAAACATCAGAGACGAGATCCCAAGGGGCACATTTGAGACAGGCAGCTTCTATATCATTTCATGAAGGTGATTTTCTTATAAATACTGACATTCTTAAAGAGAAGAAAAAGGTGTTATGATCGTAGTATGGAAAATTGAATGAAAAAGAGCTTAGAATCTTGCTCATGAAATTGTGACTGAATATATTCATTTGTATATTTCCATAAAATATTTATTTGTAGCAAGGACACCTTTGTAAACTCTACCAATATAAAACATTCCCCTTCTTTCACCCTCAGGGAATTTGCAAATCCATTTTGAGTACTTATATTTTTAAGCCAGTATTTCAAGTGATTCACCAATATATCCAACTTTCATCCAAAATCCCCTCTCCGAATTAAAATAACTTTTATGCTTTTAAAAATCCCTGATTTGGAACTTTTGAATTGGCTCATTCGTGGTGTGAAATGCTGCTGCCTATGAGATAATTGACTTTTCCCTGTAATTAAACTTGCAATTAAAAGAGTGTAAGCATCACTTAAATAACTGCTTGTAAAAACCATTCAGGGAAGCTCTGAAAAGACTAGCTGAAACTGAACGTATTGGTCTTTACTGAAAATCTGAATAACAACAAATTTTCGTAGTCCGTCAGTCACAGCACTGGCTAGTTCTTTTAAAACACTTCTATTTTTCAAGCTCTTGGAGTGTGGGATTGCTATAGATCTTGGGGGCATAGTCTGAAAGAAAGATCATAATTCAGCAGTAGGAGGTCTGCTTATCTCACTCTGCAATGAGGTGGAAGAGGACAAGAAACCCGTGTTTTGTTTATGAAGGCAACAAATAGTCCACCTGCTTTGAGGCCTAAGTGGCTTTAAAATGTGTTGGTTTTTTTAAGGAGGGAAAATGTATGAGAAAATGTATGTGTGTATTTGTACATTTGGTAGTTTAGATTTAGAGGTCCTAAGGGGTAGTAGATAGTATGGAGTAATACAGAAAGGCAGGGTATTATTGAATCTATTCATGTATTCTTTTAAAAAATTCTTCATAGTATCCCTTGATCTCTTTGTTACACTGTACTTTTAAAGTCCTATTGAAATGTCATTCAGGAAGTACCACTTGAATGATCTAGAATAAAAGTGACTAAGGCACACAGAAGAAAAAAGAACAGCATGAATTTTGAAAGATGGCAATATTGGGGGGGAAGCTGAAACATGAGAGAAAACTGAGACTACATTAGTACTCATTTTACCTGATGAACTCTTACCTTGCTTACAATTTTGCTTGTAAATCCCATACAAATAAAGAGACATTTTAAGGAAGTAATCCATCTCTCATTAAAGCAAATAGGGTTATTGTGTACCTCTTTTATCTGTAACAATTATGACTTTAATTTTCAGAAAACCTAATGGAGAGAAAAGGTAAAAAGAATTTTAAATTCACCAAAAAAAGCAAAATTTTCCATAAACTAAAGTCAAAGCTTAATTGGCTATCTGATACCAGCCTTCAGTCTCATTCCATACCTATTCTACTCCATGCCTCCTCCTAACTTCCTTGTGCCCCCACAGAGATGCCCCATTGACATCAAAGGGAAATTCATGTATGGAAGAGAAGATACCACAAGGAAAAAAGAAAGGAGTAAGGATTAAATCTGCAAAGACCGCATTTGTTGTAGCTAATTCTTTTTTAAAATAAAAATATATACATAGCTATGTTTATTGGATTTAGAGATATGAGAAATCCTCCCTATCTTTATAACTGTTTTAACTATTTAAGTAAAAATGGCTGCATTTCTCTAATAATACTAATTATTTCATCTTTAAAGTCAAGTGAATTCAACATAAATGGAATTTTGATGATTCTGAGGACAATTCTTAAGAGACTGTAGATTCTTAAGTTTTCCATAAAACTATAATCCATCTGAATAAGTTCATTAAATAGAAGGAGAAGTGGAGGGGGGAGGGGGTTTTCATTCAGGAAGGGGAGAAACTTTTTTTTCACAAACAGAATTCATTTGCCAGAGGTGATCTATATTATATACTCTGGATGAAATATGGATCCAACTCAAAATTACACAAATAATATCATAATTCACTTACAACATTTTCAATTACATCTGTAATTTGAGACTTAGATAAATCAAATATCTTCCCTGGTAATCTGTCTTCAGGAATTGCAATAAAATTCTAACTCAGTGTCAAAGAAAGCAATTTGTTGTCAAGTAATCAATGCATCTAATAACTGAGCTAAGGTACAATTATTACCTTTTCTATGGTCAATAATTTTATTTATCCGAGTGAATGATATAATAGCTATAAAATTTGATTCTCAAATTGAAGTTCAGTCAAAAAAAATGTAAATTGGTAATGAAAACATTTCCCTTGCATTTTTGTTAAATGTGTAAAAAGAATTTGAACAATGTATATTCTAATTTTGTCAAAGGTGTTTTTAAAAAAATTTATACTGTAGTAGTTTGAATTTTGCTTTTAGTTTTTAATTTGATGTATCACTCACCTTTCTTGTCATATGCTAGTCTAAAATCCCAAATCTATTTTTATAGAAGTAATCCTATTATCTTTTACTTTGTCAGTTTACTTTTGAATTGCTACAAATATCATTCATGGATTTAGAAGGCATGAAATAATGATTCTAAGAAGCCTATTAAGAAATTAGTAACTGTCTTAGTTCCCTTAAGAATGGCTACTTTTAAAAAGTGCACAATGATTGATTTTTTAAAACTTCTTTTGCATCAACATATGTTCATACATACATATTCCAACATTGTTCCTGGCTATTAAATACTTAGCAAAAAATAATTGATGGCTCTCTTAGTTACTTTCCAAAGTAATATGCAAGGCAAGTAATTTAATTACTTCTGTGGTATGCAAAACATTACCTTAGTGGCTTCAAAAGTTAAGCATCTTCCAAAGCATGTAGTTTATTGCAATAAGTTGAGCTCTGAAAAGGATAGAGCCTGTTAACTTATGATAATATTCAAAGGTTTTGAGGGAGGAAAAAAGAATTACAAGACAGTTAGACAAAAGCACTATTTTCTAAAGTATGTAAAAATGGAATTAAAAAACCATGTGAAGTTACAGTTTGACAGGGTTAGTTATAATGTGGCATAATCAAGTTTTACAATCCCTGCTTGGAAATCAAAATTATTATATAGGAAAGAAAAAGTGAATCCAAAGACAAAATAATCTGATTCTCCAAGAAAGTTACTCCTTAGCCAGGAAATATCCTGTGCTTTTCTGAAAATAAATTCTACAGAAAGCTATCAAGACAGTGCACCATTGTAAGTTGTGAATCTTTTCAAAAGGGATGGTGTACTGAATATTAACATCATTTCACACATTCCCAAGATGTATGCAATTACCTCAGAGAGAAGAGCTGGGAATGTAAGGTCTCAAGGGCTTAGATAATGACATAAAATAAATTGCAACGATTACCCGTGTACTTTTCCAGGAGACGTATTATTTAAAACCTATCTAGGCCTTCAAGAATGAAAGACAGAGGAATGTCCACTTTATGAAATTGCTATTAATGTGTGACCTAGAGTTGAAGGCAAGGTTAATTATGGGTTTTTAACAGAAGTATCATTCTAGTTTAATATCAGTGCCCAGGTCTTAAATATTGAAGCAAGTCACATTTTTCAGGGACAATTGCCTTTGAATGAAGAATGACAGGGCTCTGATCTTTGCTGACCCTTACAACTCCCGCAGTGTAATCCATGGCAACTCTGTTGCTAAGGCAACCAAAGAACATGTCACAAGAATAGGATGAGACCATGAAATCTGATGTCATACTTTCATAAGATATAAAATTGCAAATCACATTTTAAAGTAGGTTTGTTAGATATGTGATATAAGTCATAAATAAACGTCTGAGTCTCGGATGTTGGAGAGGAGAATTGAGCTCTGATTATAACTTGGAATCGAGAATCCTGGTTTGTAAGCTATGTCAATATAAAGTAAAAACAAAGTAGATATTTGGCAATCCCCCGGTTGGCTTGATCATTGTAGAATCTGTAACCAGATACTTCATAACCAGATTACTGTCCCTATCCCCACACCCCCTGCCGCCACCACTACCAATCCACTTTAGGAATCAAATGATCAAATTGTCAGTCTACAATGTTAAAATTATCCAGACAATTGCCAAATCTCCATTTCACTTAGTACAATATAACTCAAGCCCCAGGCTCATTTTCCAACCTTGGGAAATTAACTTAATTCATCCATGCTTCAATTTTCCAATCTGTAAAGTGAGGATACTGCTTCTGCTAGCGATTTAGGTTTTCAAAAGAAAAGTTTTTACTGCTAATACTTTTCAGGCTACCACTACCTATCATCAAAGGATCTCAAGTACTTCATAAATATTAATTAAATACTAAGACAAAAAGGTGAGGAAAGATAGGTATTATTATTCTTGGTTTACCAAAGTTGTGTAATAAGTCTAGTTTTAGTCAAACCTATTTTGTCACCATCCTTGGCAATACAACATAAAGCCTTGAAATCAGCAGTAAGTTAGGGTTAAGCTAAGTGTATGATAGGTCAGCTGGGTGGATAGAGTGCTGGGTCTGGAGTCAGGAAGAATCACCTTCCAGAATTCAAAACTGGCCTCAGATACTTACTATCTGTGTGACCCTGGCTAATGCATTTTAGGCCATAAGGGAATTGATTGCAATAAAATCATGGGCAAACCAACACAGTTTTGTTTGCCAGTATACCATACTAATATTTCTTCATGACCTTAGATACTTAGAGTTTAAAGAAGTAGCCAAATTTATTGGGTACAAATAGTCATACCCCTACCTCCAAACTGTTAAATGTTCCTACTACCATATAATTACAAGCAGATCATAGAGTCTCCATTTGTGGAGGTTTGCCCATTAATCAAGATCTGTGTTAAGAGTTAAATCACATTTCTATAGTGCTTCAAAGTTTACAAAGCATTTCATTCACAACAAATGTGTTAGGAAGCTAATGCAAGTCTTCTTATCCTTATTTTAAAGACTAGGAAATTGAGATACAGAGAGGTTATGTGCCTTACCCATGGCCACCAGTTAGTAAGTGTTTCAAATTCAAATCAGTTTCCTCTTTCAAGGCCAACAAGAGATTTATTATGCTACACTGTCTTTTTACACACCGGTGTGGTTGATGTGGTCATGAGTATGTGGCCTGGACCTAAACCTGTTACCAACATTCGAAGCCTCAATGTAATGTGCTATAATCAACCAACTCTTAGCTTGCCTGAAAAATAAGTTACAATTCCAAGAGACTTTGAAATTTGGAAGGTAAGTTAAATCTTTTGAATATGAAGAACAATTGTGTCCTCACCCATCAGACTATGTCATGTGATCCTGTTACAAGAAAATTCCAAGCGGTTATTGTTGAAGGCATGGTTTGTCCACCAATCAACGCTTGTGCTCTGAATCTATACCCTCTTCCCTAGATCTCTAGAGTTCAAGTGAGCCTGCCCTGACCTGTCTACATGGCAAGAACTTGAGTAAGACTTCTTTTCCACTGCAGGGCTGTTTATGTTGCACCTTTACAAGAATACATGGGCAACCAGCTTTATATTTTGCAAGAGATTGGGTTTAAGTTCTTCACACAGAAAGAAATACTCTGAAGAACCATAGAGATAGATACAGAGCTGAAAGGGATCGTAGAGGTCATTAACCCAAACCTCTTATTCTATAACTGAGAAAACTAAAACACAGTGACTTGTCCAGTTCACAACTAGTAAATGTCCAAGCTGAGAAATAACACCCAAAGATCTATTATCAGAAACTGCCAGTAAATTGAAAAAAGTCTATAAACCCATCATTATTTCCCCCCTGAAATTCTATAGCCCCAGAACAAACAAAAATTAGTGTTTAGCATTCATGTTTATGATGATTGACCTAAGTACAGAAATGGATAGTCCCAGCCTTAAATCATTTCTCTGTCCTCAGTCATTGACAAGGCTTCAATTGGGTGACATCTTGCTGGTTGGTAGAACTTGGCATGCTGCCATCCTAACCTTTCCAGATGTGGCCATACCTAAAACCCTTAGAGGAAGGTACAAAAATTCATATAGTGTTGCTCTTAATAATATAATAGCATACAGAAAAAAATTAATTCTACAAAATACCATATGGCAATGGTTCTCTGCCCTCAAGATAAGGATTGAAAATCCATGCTTGTCTTTCCCTGGCTAATTAAGAAAGAAACTTACCAATCCACAAATTCAATTTCAATGACTGTATAATTATGTTTAATGTAATGTCATTTCATACTAGTTTAAAGCATCATATTGTTGACTGTCTTCTAAAAATCATTCTAAAGCTTAATTAGAGAAAAATTGGAAATAGCTACCATTAAATAACATTCAACTTCCAAACAATGAATGTATATATATATATGTATATATACATATATATACACATATATATATACATAATAATATGATCAATTCAATTCAGAAGGCATCTTTAAGTACTTATTATGCTCCAGGTTCTTTTAGGTGTTAGGGACACAAAACCAAAAAATGAAATAGCCCCGTCCCTCAAGGATTCCAGCCTTCTGGAGGGGAAAACAGCACATACACGAATAAGCAAACACAAAACACAAGTTCAGTCAATGCAAAGTAATGGGAGAGGTGGTACACTCACAGCTAGGAGGGTCAGGAAAGGTCTCATGTAGGAAGTGGCCTTTGAAGTGATCCTTGAAGGGAGCTGGGAACCCTAATAGGTGGATGTAAGGAGGGTGAGCCTATGCAAAAAGCATGATAGTGGGACACATCATGTCAGACTGGCCAGAATAGAGTGCGTGAATTTGAATAATATGAGATCAATCTGAAAAGACAGGTTGAAGTGCTCGAAATGCCAATATGAGAAGTATATATTTTATCCTAAAGGCAATAGGGAGCTACTAAAGCTTCTTGAACAGAAGAGCGATAGATCATAATAAAAATAATAATTCCACATTATGTTCAACGTTAAAAAGCACAAAAATGCCGACACAGACCAAAAGACCATAGTCGGTATCCAACAAACTAGAACTTGAAGGAAAAAAAGGTGATGAGCCACAGAAAACTAGTCATGAGAACCACGTAATAATGAAACATGGGGTCATTAGATCTATTTTGATTCCTTAGTTCAAAGATGAAACATGTTCAAATATGTTCTATAATAATAGCTTCTATTTGTATTTATTCCAAGGAACTCAAAGCACTTTTTAAAATTATCTTGTTAATCCTTCTAACATGCCCACAAGGTAGGTAGGAGATAGGTATTATTATCCTCATTTTAGATGAGGCAGCTACCTGACTTGACCATTGTCACAGAGCACTCAGTAGAAGAGGCAGGAAGGTAAGGGAAAGGAACAAACATTTATTAAGCACCTACTATGTGTCAGGCACTATATTATCTCATTTTGTCCTCATGACAACCCTGGGAGGTAGGTGCTATTATTATTTTTATTTTAACAGTTAAGGAAACCAAGGCGGACAGAAGGACTTGCCAAGAGTCACAAAACCAGTAAGTGTCTGAAGCTGGATTTGAACTCAGGTTCTTCTTGACTTCAGGTCTGGCACTCTATTCATTGTGCCACCTAGCTGTACACCTAAGAGAATAATTTAAGTTGTACATCTAAGTTATAGTCAGTCTCCACTTCATCTTATTTCTTCCTACTCTGACTTTAGCATATAGATAGATTTTGTTGTTTATTTCTTTGTCTTGAAAACCACAATTCTGTTTTTGCTTAAAATCACCTAAGTTGCCAAGGGCATTCGTCAGATTCAGGTTATTGGTCTGGGAGCATTCAAGATGAGATCTTCCAGGATTCTGAAGATACATTTTCTGGGTTTTCTGGGCCCTTGAGAGATCTACATGTATTTCCTGTTGCTTCCAGTTCATTATAGTGGTAAGTTAGCACCAATGTAGACATATCTAGCTCTGCAACTGTTTTCAAGAGAGGTTCCATTATCAGACACTACTGATGATGGTGCGACCTCTCAAAGATGATCATATGTGAGCCCATATGATAACCATTTTAGAATGTTGCTTGCGCGGGTGAACTAATGGAAAACAACATGTCTGAGAACCATTATCATTCTGCGGTTGTGGCCTATTTTCTTTTGGGGGATAAGCACAAGCCACCATTCCCTATCTTCAGTAATATGAAACAACTAAGGACATATGGCTATCCAGGTACACCCAACATTCTGGATTTATCGTTTCAAAGATATTTTCAACTGAACATTTTCTTAATACATATGTAATTGCTAGAGAGAAAAGGGGTAGGATTGTATGTGGAAAGAACTCCACAAGAAGTCAGAAGCAGTTACTTGTTGTATGACCTTGGGTAATTTATTACATCTCTTTAAAATTCATTTTTTTCCATCTGTAAAGTGGGGAGAGGGGCCAAGAATAGCTCTTTCTGACTTCACTATTCCATGAACGTAAGACTTTGAAGAGGGGGATTTTTCCCCTCAGGCAATTCAATTTGATGAACATTTATTAAGCACTTACAATGTATAATAGGGGCAGCTAAGTGATAAAGTGGATGGAGTGCCCAGCCTGGAGTCAGGAAGACATCTTCCTGAGTTCAAAGCCAGCCTCAGACACTTCTAGCTGTGTGACCCTGGGCAAGTCACTTAACCCTGTTTGCCTCAGTTTCCTTATCTATAGAATGAACTGGAGAAGGAAATGGCAAACCACTCGGTATCTTTGCCAAGAAAACCCTAAATGGGGTCATGAAGAGTTGGATATGACTGAAAAACAACTGAACAACTGAAAATGTCCAATTAGGTAGAAGGAATTAAATACTAAAGGCAAACTTTCTATGCCCTCAAGAAGTTTACATGACAAGGGTTACATTAATGATGGGTCCAACACAGAGTCCTAACCTTCATGGAGAGTACTGTATCTGCATGCATGGTGAGGGCGCATGATAAGCTCTCAGAAAACCTTCAAAGCAAAGAGAACATAGGGGTACTGGATCAATTAGATTCTATCATTTAAAGATGAAGCATGTTTAAATAGTCTCTTTAAAAATACCATAATAATCAAAGGATCAAGGAGGGTCCAATTCACTTCTACCCACGTACTTAGCTTCATGAACAGTAAGGAAGCTAGAATAAGGAACCTGTCTCTGTTCCTGGCAAACCAGTGTCAGTCAGTTTGACCAAACTTTGGTCAGAACAAGTATATTTAAAAAGGAGTATGTCATAGTCCAAGGAGTGGTGTATTTGTATTCAGAAGACCAGGACTCAAATCCTGGCTCCACTACTTAAGACCTGTGAGAACATGGATAAGTGAGTGACAACCTCACTGGTCCTCACTTTCCTTATCTGTAAAAATGAGGGAGTTGGACTAGATGATCTCCAGGGTCCTTTCCAATTTTGTATCTAGAAACATATGAACAGACAACATTGTTTATAGACCCAGCCCACAGTTCATTTGGACAGATGCTATGTCCCAGCCTAAATGAGGTCTTTAGCAATACATTTGCAAATGCCCTAACCACCTATAACCACATACTCCATGATTACACTCATTTCAAGCTATTTTCAGGTTCTCACCCAAATGCTAAAGAAAACTACTAGTCAGTGAGTCAATACATTTTAAAAGCTTTTAATTAATTTCCATATGAATATTACCTTCCAATATCATAGTCCTCCACATCCTTGCTTGGAGCTAATCTTGAGTTCTCAAAAATATTAATTGACTAACAAAAATTTAATAAGCACCTACCATGTGTCAGGAACTGGCTAGGCATGGGGGATACCAATACAAAAGTAAGATCATCCATGTGTTCAAGGATTCTATTAGAGTGATTCAACATGCCCATAGACAAGCAAATACAGGAAATATATGAAATAAGAGGCAGCCTGTTACAGTAGGGACATCACTAGGTATAGAATCTGAGGATCTAGGTTCAAGTTCTGCCTTAGTTACTTTCTACCTATAGATGACCTTGGGCAAATCACCCAACCTTTGTGGCCTTCAATATCCTCATCGGTAAGATAAAGGGTTGGAGCTAGGCTGCCTGAAGCTCCCTTCAGCTCTACCTATAGGATCCTATGATCCTATGAATGCTAAACTGCATCTGTCATCCAGGGACCAACCTAGCTAAGTTAAGGAAGGCCTATTGCCAGAAGGCTGACAGCCAGGTAATGATTTTTTTTTAATTTTTAAATCTTTTTTCCATAGCAACTCATGAAGATCATCTGTTAAGGCATGGAAAAATTCTCATCTGGGTTGGTGGAGAGAATATCCAGTTGGATGAAATCATGAATCATCATATTAGAGAATGTTGGAACATAAGAATGTCAAAGTTGGAAGCAGTTTAAAACTAATGTGTCAGGGACATTGTCAATATACTTTGATGAGCCAATTGGAGTTTGGACTTTAATAAACCCCAAAAGGGTATCTTCTGTGGCAGTGCATGAGAGTCTCTGCTTTTCCATGTCTCTCTTTTTTAGACTAGGAAGGTGGTGGAGATAGGAACTGTGTGTGGATTTCTGAGTTAATCTCTCTTCAAATCAAACATAAGCTATACCTTTTTTCTGGGCCTGGAAGCAAGTCTACTCCAAGCTTCTATGCACTTAATTAAAAGGCTGACTGACCATGCTCAGGGGTGGGGGTTAGGGGGTGCTAAAGGGAGGGGGGAGTGAAACTCACTCGCTGACAAGTAAGCAAATCCAAGATCATTCGGAGTAGAAGTCCCACCCCTTAGGTCCCCAAATACTGGCCCTGTCTCAGATCTGTGCCACCTTAGTCATCACCCTGGGAATAAGTGCCTGCAAGAGACCCAACTGGCAACAGCTTCTGGAGGGCCACAGTCACAGATGCTGAAGATGGAAAAGGAAGCTCTTGCCATCTAAATCCTTTCAAATGGAAATGACATTAAAGAAGATGCATTACCATCTGCTTTGTTGCTGGGCCCTAAGAATGGTGGAACTTCTCCATTTACTTGTAGCTGAAGCCTCTTCTGCAGGATTTCTCCACCATTAGAATGTGAACTCCTTGAGAGTAGGGACTGTTTTGTTTTTCTATTTGTACCTCTAGCATTTTGCACTTAATAAGAACTTAATAAATGCTTTTTTCATTCCTTCATCCCTTCATTGTAGGATTAAAATTCTAGCTGAGGGAGTGTGTAGAAATAGTTATTTTTATCCCAAACCTTACATGGTGTGATAGTGTAAAACTGGATAGATTATCAAACAGTATTTAAACCTTTCTCTAGAAATTATCTATTTAATGAAAGAATGAGGTGCCTTTATAAAATGGAAAGTTTTTGTTGCTAATTATATGTGAAAGAAGAGAGGAGCTTGCACCACTCCCTGTTTTCTGGCAGGGTCTAGAAATGACATAGATGGACTTTTTTGCATTCTTTCATGACTGACAGTCTGCCAAGGAAAGAGCCTTCAGTGCTATTCAAAAGAATTGCAGATTCTATCTAGAGTAGAGGGCAGGCTCAAACACCAGGACAAACTCTGTTTTACCTAGACACTCCCACACAGTGAAGATCTCCCAGGGATAGCTTCCTTACCATCCAACAATTCCACAGATGCATATCTCAGGTTTGGCCATGTATAAAATCAGATGCCTGATTCAGCTGTAGTTCTAGAGTAAATCTTTTACCTTGGAATTTTTGCTTTGCCCCTACGTAATCTTGTATCCTTGGGCATATGATTGAATTAATTTATGGTCAACTTTCTCAACTGTCAAATGGGGATCCAAGTATCAACCAACCTCACAAGATGATTAAGAGAAAAAAAAGAGAAGAAAACGTTGTAAAGCACCTTGCAAATGCAGAAGTATTTTGTAATATGTAATAATTTCAGTTGTCATTATGTCTTTTTTCCAAGTAGGTTAGGAAGCAGTGGTCTACCAGAGTTTCAGTCTAAGATAATTAGAGAATAATTAAAGACATTTGCCAGAGGTATCCGGGAGTCCAAGTTATTCACATCAAGAAAGGTTAAACTAAACTGCTGACTTACTTTGGATAATGATAGACCTGTTTTTCAAGGAGTAATAATTTTGTTGTAACAACTTACAAAATTTAGTGTTGCAACTATGAAATAACAATCCCTGCTGTTCATGAGTTTACCAGAATTTATTCTATACTGAATAAATGTTATAATAAAGGAACACTTTTATAGCAGAGATGTTTAATTCTTCTCATATGTGTACTGTTATTTTTTATGCTTTTGATTATTTTTTTAATTCTACTTTCCAGGCTTAATTATTTTATCAGCTGACAAGCTGGAAAATATCCTTATGATTAAATACTTTGTTGTTTGTTGTTTTACTTATTTTTTTTAGTCAGTCCCTATGATAACATTTGAATTTGATAATGTTCCATAATACACATTAATCAGAGATGGAAAGTTTCCCAATTAAGGATTTCTTTAAGGGTTTTTCATGAAATACATTCTGAAACATTCAACAAACTATGTTCAGCTTCCTTAAAGGGTAAGTGAATCTTAGTAAAATGCTTTGCATTCATGTAGCTATGTATGCATACATATATACTATTCAGTAATATTATTTGAAATTATAAATTTTTAACATTATAAAAACAGGTAAAAGTGGCATGATCTGCTGGATGATATTCTACAATAGGAATGAACTTCAGCGCCAAGTTATACCACTAACTGTTACCACAACCAAGTTTCCTCATCTAAAATAGAGATAGTAATATTAAAACATTTGAAAATGATGTTATTATCGGTAACTAATAATAGTGGCACCACATAAATGTTGCATCAGTGAACTTTCAACAGGAACTTGGCTTAACATTTAGTCTATAAAAGCTCTAATTTGCATATCATTTTCATATGTACCCTTTTGGTTATAATGATTTTATGGACATAACTACTGACATAATTAGCTCTTGGATTGATACTCTGATGGATCTGTGATCTCATCAGAGCAGACACATCCCTAACCAATGCAAATTACCTTTATTCCAAATTTGATCACCCTCTATGCATCTTGTCCATATCTTTCCATAAATCCTTGATCATGAATTTAACCAAGATTCAGGAAGTGAGTCTTTTTCTATTTTGGTTCTTTCACTCTTTTGTGTTTACAAGCACAGCACTCATGTTGTCCATATCTGGGGTGAGCTCACCTCCTCTTCTAGTCATATATGTACTTGTTGACATCCTTTATGATTCTTCTTATGCCTAAGTCAAGGTTGATAATATGCTACTGCCTATGTACAATGACCATATAATTTTCCACTGGTCTATAACACCCAAAGCAGAATGGACTCTTAACAAATATGTATGTATATGTATATGTATGTGTATGTGTGTATGAGTGCACGCTTGCATGTGTGCGTATGTGTATGTATATGTATATACTAATTTCTCGATCATATCCAAATACTCATCTCAAAGAGTAAAGCTATCCAAGATAACAATTTGCAACTAATTTCTATTTTAAAAAACACTTGCAGTAAAATATTAGCTACATGTCTTTGACATGAGATCTAATATCTTGACTTTGTTAGAGTCCTTAATTTTTCTTTCACAAATTTGTATTTTAATAAGCACATGCTTCCAGTGTATGACATCTCTGCGTTCACATTTTTAATTATATTTTTGAAAGCAGTCGATGGAAGTAATCAACATTTGTGTCAGTATCTGAAAATAAATATTGAGTAGAAACCCAGAAAACAATAAGATTAACTAACATTTATGAGACCAAATAGCTACATGTGCAGATATCTTAAATTATAAGTATATAGCAGAATTTTAAAACTAAGTGTTCTGATTATTTAGAATGGCATAACTTTTTTTTAATTCCAGAAGTGGCCCTATCCTATATAAAGAGTACATTTTAAACAATAGATAATACAAACCAGTTATGTTTAACCAAGATAAGCATACACACACACACACAAACACACACACACACACGTTTCTTTGGGCAGCTAGATGGTGCAGTGGATAAAGTACTTGGAATCAGGAACACTCATCTTCATGAGTTCAAATTCGGCCTCAGACACTTACTAGCTGTTTTTCAAGGACACTGGGCAAGTCACTTGACCCTGTTTGCCTCAGTTTCTCATCTGTAAAATGAGCTGGAGAAGGAAATGGCAAACCACTACAGTATCTTTGCCAAGAAAACTCCATGGACAGTATTGACATGCTGTGGTCTACAGAGTCACAAAGAGTTGGACATGATTGAACAACAAATTATGTTTGTACATAGAAGTGGGTTTTATTAATAATTGCTTGGACACTGAAAGGTAGCAGGTGGTTTGTGTCTTGTGAAAAGATTCTTGTTTAAGGCAAGAAAACTTCTTATCTTGGAATTTTCCAAGATCTAGTGTTTTAATATTCTTTTTTTTCATTCACAATCAACAGGTGATACCTGAAAATGCCCCAAATCTTAACACTGTATTGGCCCTAGGTAAACCAGTGAAGTTGGCAAAGTCTCTCTTTGATGTCTCTATCCACCCTCTCTCTTCTCTTCAACCCTCTTCCCTTGTTGAATACTCTCTCCCCATGTCCACTGTCACTGTGTTTTAAACCCTGCTAAATGCTTTATATTCATTATCTCCCTTAGTCCTCATGACCCTATGAAGGAAGCACTGTGGGTATTATTATTACAATTTTATAGATGAATAAGTTGAGGATCAGAGAGGTAACATTACTTGCCCATGGTCATACATAAGCATAATTCAAACCCTGGTCTTTTAAATTTTTCACTCAGCGCTCTTTCCATTATACCATGCTGTCTCTCACTATGGTTTCTCAACCAAGCCTTTACTATGTTGAGCCTGTCCCATATTCCACAATTATTCTTATAATCTTGTTGTCTCCTCCCACTAAAACATAAGCTCCTGGAGGGAAGGGACTAATTTTGCTTTTTTGCTTAGCAGTCCCTACCATATAAGTGTTTAATAAATGATTTTATTAATTGACTGATTGATGAATACATTGCAATCTGGGTTGGAAGAGGGAGTTCTAACACTAAGAAATTTATAAATCTTTTAGAAGTATTGAAGTGTCTCCCATAGTTCTTAGCAGGATGTCCATAGAAGGTGCATAATAAATTATTGCTAAGTTGAATTGCATTGGAAGGGACCTAATAGGTCATTTAACTCAATCTCCCATCCAATGCAAGAATCCCCACTGGAAAATGCTTCACAGGTAGTGGTCCAGCCTTTGCTTTGGTTCCAAAGAAGTTCATTCCACTTTTAAAGAGATCTAATAGTTAAAAGATGAGAGTCTAAAATACAGCATCTCCTATGAGGCAGTTAAAGTTTCTGTGTCCTTAGTCCTTAGTTCTTGAACACTAATGTCCAAGATTGGATAGTAAGCTCACCAACTGTTATTTCATTGTTAACCAAATAAACTAGAATGGACAAAATGACCTGAATAAAATCTTGTGAATATCCAGTATTTCTGAGCTCATGTGGAATTTGGGGGCAATGAATATATATATATTGAATGAATATATATATATATTGAATGAATATATATATGTATATATATAAATGATAGACACCTTTGGTTCAAAACTGGGATGGTCTATTGGCACTGATTAAGGCATATATTGGTGGTGCCCCTTACTAGGTTCCACCAACCAACCAGGTTCAATTAACATGTGAGAGAACATTGTTCCTTTACTGATTTCAGAATTACATCCTTTAGGTTTAATAACAACAGCAATAATAACAGCAATATTGATATCAATAGGTAGCATTTATATAGTACTTTAAGGTTTGGAAAGAACTTTACAAATATAACATTTGATCTTCACAACAACCCTGGGAAGTAGTAGTAGTAGTGGTGGTAGTAGTAGTTGTTGTTTGTCCTTTGTTTTGGAAGAGGACCAATGACATCACAAGTGATGGCTTGTGTGTGAATTGTATTTAAGTGAGGCAGAGTTGCACAAAGTCATCATCTTACTCTCTTTCAGAGTCATCAAAGTCTTGGGAATAGGTGTTATAATTATCCCCATTTTATAGATGAAGAAACTGAGGCACAGCATGATTACATTACTTGCTCAGAGGCACACACCTAGTATGTGTCTGAAGCTTGGATTTGAAATCAGGTCTTCCTGACTCCAGGTCCAGTGCACTATCTCTTGGACCACCTAGTTGAATGTTTGCTAGCAATGTTGCAATGTGTATCTACTTATGATATTTCTCAATTTTATGTTGGGTTTTTAACTTTTTAAGGAGAAATCAGAGAAGCTCAAAGGGCTATAAAACTGTGCATACCCTTTGATCCAACAATACCACTATGTCTGTATCCCAAAGAGATCATAAAAATGGGAAAAGGGCCCACATGTACAAAAAATTTATAGCAGCTTTTTTTGTGGTGGCCAAGAATTGGAAATTGAGTGGGTGCCCATCAGTTGGGAATGGCTGAACAAGTTGTGGCATATGAATGTGATGGAATACTATTATTCCATAAGAAATGATGAGCAGGTGGACTTTAGAAAAATCTGGAAAGATTTACATGAACTGATGCTGAGTGAAGTGAGCAGAACCAGGAGAACATTGTACACTGTAACAGCAACATTGTGTGATGACCATCTTTGATAAACTTAACTCTTCTCAGCAATACAAGGATCTAAGACAATTCCAAAAGACTCATGATGGAAAATGCTATCCACATCCAGAGAAAGAACTATGGAGTCTGGATGCAGATAGAAGCATACTATTTTTGTTTGTTTGTTTCTTCTTTCTCATGATTTTTCCCTTTGGTTCTAATTCTTCTTTACAACATGACTAATGTGGAAATACATTTTTTAAAAAAACAAAGATGAGGGGAAAAAAAAGAAGCAATCAGAGTTGAACATAAGTCTTACATTTCTACTCAGTTCTATTGGTTTAGCTATTGTAATAAGATGAAGAAATCTTAGCTTGAGTAATGCCTCCCATTTTTACATATTTTTAGCATGGTCATTCCAAAGTCAGGATGTTCTCAAGAGAAAACTCCTTTACTGGATTCTTTCTTGTCTCCTTTCTTCTTCTAGGTCTCAGTCTCCAAAGAATCAAGGGAGCCTTCAAGGGTAAGCTGAAATGCAAGGAGGTTGTGAAGGCAGTCTCTGTGGAATCAGTCTAGTGTTGCTTCAGCAGCTTAGATTATCGAAGGAAGATCATTAGATAAGATGTTCAAATCCACTTCGTGTCACAACAAGTAGCTAACTCAGAAATATATACTCTTGGACTAGCTATAACATTAAGCCAAATTGGCAGATTGTTGATGACTGACCTGGATGTGGATAAGAAGAATTTCAATTTTAGGACTCTGGTTGAGTTTTCATTAGGTAGAGTTTATTGGTGGTTTGTATGCCTTGTACTTCTAATCCTCTTACATCTTTCATATTATCTGTGAGGGTTGATTGAGAAATCTACATTTATCTAATGTCTGATGGTGCTTTGTTGGCACAAATCCCAGAATCTTCCTGGCCTGTGTATGTAGTTGGTTGGGTAGTTAGTAAAGGGGCATAATTTATAAATCTGGAAGTGTGAATGGGTATTAAAGAATTGAAACAATTTCTTTATTTGGGGTATAGGTAAAACATATCTGTCAACTCATTATGTATTGTACTTCAGCTTATTAGTATAATTTAATACATAGCTATTGATTTTTTGATAGGCTTAAGGCAGGTTGAGTACGAAACTCTAGTGAATCTTGGTGATGAGGAGATAAGGGAACACTGACTATTTGCCAGCGCTGACAGTCACTTGAAATGTTGAAGGATGAAGTAGCAGAACTATAGAGGCAAGTTAATATATTTAGGATCAATGAATGAGAGATTTCAATGATGACACATGGCTGAAAAGAAAGAGTGCAGAAAGAGTAGCTGCATATGTTGAGAGGAAAAAATGTAGGCATTAAGATAACAAACAGGAGAAATAGCATTGCAGGAACATGCCAAGCAGCTGGAAATGCGTCAACTTTTAAAAGTTTATTAACACCAAAAGGGCAGCTGGCCATTGAGTTGGCAAAGGCTCACAGATCCCAGAAAATTTGACCAAGAAAACCAGGACAATCACTTCAATGAATGCTGCAAAATGATTTTTTGAAGGCCACACAGAGCACACTAGACACATTCATCTCTTCCCCACCCCCACTCCCAATTAGACCACTACCACCACCTCCCCACCCCCAGTTCCTTTATTTAACGTATCCAAAGATCATTTACAATTCATCTTTGGGGTTAGAGGACTATATGAACTGCAATTTGAGGTCAGTGGTCTAAATTTATTCTAAAACCATAATTCTTAAGTGAGAACTTGGAACTTTGATACTTCTCACCAACTTTCAACAATTGAATCACCTGTATGTGCAACAGGGAAAAGAAATAGCCTGCAAAGGTAGGACCACATAGACCTGAGTATTAGCTCATGGTGTATTTCCCAACTTCAGACCCTTCCAGTCCCTGGGGATTGGCATGTTATAGTGTTAGCCTTAACATTTGGAGAACTGTTGAGCAGAATTGTCTTCTCCAGGATTTAAAATAGTTTATTCTCGGGGGGGAGGAGAATAAAGTTAATCAGACAAATTAAGAGAGATCTCACCATAGTTGAGAGAGTGCTGGATTTGGAATCTAGAAAACCTCAAATCTCACCTCACCTCAAATACTTACTAACTGTTCGATTCTGGGACAAGTCATCCCTCATTCATAAAGGGAGGTATTTGGTCTCTGATGATTTCTAAGGTACCTCCCAGTTCTGAATTTTTGATCCTAATTGTTTGAGGACTGAATATATCTCTTTCTGGGGTGTTTGAAGGATTACAGCATGCTGGCAAGAGAAGAGAAATTTGAGAGAAAGAATTAAGTAAATGAAGAGAACTTTGAAAGTCAAAGAGAAAAAAAGATGGTCTCAACCTATACAGTCCACTGCTTTTGACCAGGGGAGGAAAAGTGAGAAGAAAAGGCCATAGAAGAAGTAAAAAAGAATAACTAAATGGTTTCCAGAATATGACTCAACATTTGTCGAGCACCTACTAAGTAAAAGTTACTATGAGAGTGATGTGTTGTAAAACAATTCGAACTTCAATAACATTATGATAAATAGTAAGATAACTTCTCAACAAAATGAATTTTTTTCCTAGAAAATTTGACCTGATCAGATAGAGAATTTCAGCAAAAAGAGGAAAGGTTCATTGGTTCATTCATTCAACAACTTCACTTCACTAGGCACTGGAGAGACAAAAATATAAATGTCTTGGCCTAAAATTAAGAGAGGTGCCGTGAATCAATTTGTTCCCTTTACCATCCCCAACCTTGAAATCCTTCTGAAAACTTTTAGTGGAAGAAAATTGTCCTGGCTCTTCTATTTAAACACTTAAAACTAGAACTCACTCTAGCCTTTCCAATGAATATGGTATGATCTAATGCCATGGCATGCCACCATAACTTTGTAACGTTAATTACCACTTAGAACCTGAAAATTGATACTTTTGAAGACTACTGAGTAAAGCTTTCCATGGGGTTTCTCTGAAGCCACACTATTTTTCTTGACAGGTCCATTGTGTGAAACAGACTCATCATTTCATGATTCCTGGACATTAAATTGTTGGAGACTGAGCTCATTCCCCTCTCAGCATGTCCAGCAGTGACAGCTCCTTTACAAGGCTTTTGAAATTCCATTATCTCTAGTAACCTCTTTGACCTGCCCTTTGACTGGCTGCCATCTCCACTGTGTGGGGTTAGCCTACCTTAAAGCTTTCACTTTAAGAAGCTTTTGTAAACTGTTCTTTTAGAAGTCAAACAAGCTTGGTAGCCATGGAATAATCCAGGGAGAACTTTTCTTTCTTTTAACTTCTTCTCTCTCCAACCTCCAAATGGCAAACCCATCTGTCCGAGTAAATGATTCCAGGGAGAGAAATTACAATGGTAGTGTTTTCCTTGACCTGAGACATTATCTGAATTGAATCTTAAGTGAACGTGCTAGATTTCCAAAACCCACAGCAACCACAGGCAGATAACTAAACCCTGCCACCTGGAGTGAATGGTCTGTTTTCCCCTTTGCCAGAAAGGAAGCAAGGGTGTCCAGTGTTCACCTCCCCACAATCTGGCTTTGGAAACTTTTGGCTGATAACATTGCTGGGACCATCAGCCAGTTCAAGGAAGGCAACTAAGCCCAGGGTGATGATGGCTCCTTTCACTTAGCCCTTTACAGAGCTGGCCTGTGAGCAAGTTGGCATAGCACACTCCAAACAGGGCTAAATAGCCAAGTATTCGAAAAGAGACAGCAGTTAACAAAGTTACAAGTTACAGAAAGGACAAGTTACAAGAAAATAAAAATATAGCAGAAAGTAAGCAATTGAAAAGGGGAGGAAGAAGGAAAGTAGCAGGAATCGTAAGACAGCACTGAAAAGCCTAGCCAGTCAAATCTTTAGCCTTAGGGGGGACAGGTAGTCTGTGTGAAAAGGTATGAAAGGATAAGTTGGAACCTACATTTTCCATAAATGCTTGAATCTCAGTCAGTGGGGCTATCCAGATTAATTTTATACACACACATACACATGTGTATAAACATGTATATATACATATATACATGCATGTGTTTATATATGTTACATATGCCTCAGACGTGATGAGTCTGATGCTTCGCAATTTAAGACTGGAGACAAAAATTCATTTCAGTTGAAGGTGATTTGCTGTGGTTTTTTTTTTTTTTTTGTACCTGTGTATGTGCAACCCATCAGCAGTCCCCATGATTCTTCCCTGCTTTCTTTGTGTGTTTGTTGCCTCAGAGACCTGGTCTTTATGCTTCTAAAGTCCCCTTTTCTTTCTCAGGCCACAGTCTGCGTGGGAAGTGTTCACTCCACTTTTTATTAATTTACAATGGAGGCAAGAGGTAATCCACATGATTCCAAAGAGAAAAACAGCGATTTCTTGCAGGTGTGTAGGCAGAACTCACAGGTGCTGTTGGAAATCTAATCTGGGCACAAGGATTTGCCCTTGTTGGCACATAAAAGGCATATAATCCTTCAAGGGGTTCTTTACCTGATATCGCATTTGTTAACATTGCAAGAAACTGTTTGGCCCTTGGTATGAGGCTTGGCCAGGGCATAGCAACAATGCGAGATTATTTTACATCAGTGAAATCACTTTGATAACAATTACGGATGCATAATCTTAATAGCATTGTGGAAGCCACTGCCCTATGAAAATATGTTCTGAAACATAATGCTCCTGATCCAACATAAAAGAAGCCTTCACAGCCATTCACACACCTCTCTAAGTAGTTCCTCTTTCAAACTGTTTACAGAGATGAAGCTAAGTAGGTTTGAGTCATTTACCTCAGCAGTCATGGCTAAATTAAAAGCAGCTTTTTCAGAAAATGGTGGTTTGCAAATGGTGCATCTGATCACACTGATCAGATTCACTGTGGAATGGTTCCATTATACTTATGCCACATAGCATGAGGGTTACTAAGTGAAGAGTAAAACAAGCAAAAAAATTAATAATAAGAACCTCACAGCTCTATAAAGTTTTATGGTTTAGAAAATGCTTTCCCCGCTACAACTCTGTATGAGGTAGCTTGCTAGTGCAAGTATTATAGATGGAGAAACTGAGTCCCAGAGAAGTTAAGTGATTTGCCTCATGTAATGTAATGAGTCAGTGACAGAGCCAGGATTCAAACCCAGGTCTTCCTATTCCAAATACAATGTTCTTTCTATCACTCACACTCTACTGTACTGAGGTATTTTGAGTTTTCAAAGTCAAGCATTTTCACAGCATATTTTACCTTTTAAAGGGATGTATGACATGAAAAATCTAAATTCTGCAGATCTTTTAGATGCTTACATATTTCAGACTCCCACATATTTATTTCCAGTGTATACATATATTACATATATATGTAATTATGCTACAGTTTTAGCTATTCTAAATACAGTATAGATTTGCTGAAATACTGTAATGATGTCACCAATATACAGCATTTCTTTCAGTCAATTAAAAGAGTTTTGTGTTTACTTGATTCATTTTTAAATTGTTCTAACATGAATACTTAGTCTAGAAAATAAATATAATTTAATAGAAGGAAATCACTTTCCCTGAGGTTAAAAAAACAAGCAAACCAGAATTATCTAACATTTGGTATATTCCCAGGTTTTCTCTAAGTCAAAATTCTAAAATATTTTTTCACTTAAAGGCATTATATTCAGATTTTTTTATCAAAATCACATTGTAAACATGGTATCACTATACTGGACTATTTGGCATGTGTAAGCTTCTTTCCAGCTCTAAAATTTTATGATTTGATGGCTCTGGGGCAGAATACTTATTCCAAGGTGACTTAGTTACCAACATTCCAAAAGATTATCCTTATCACCTATAAGCATAGCAGAATCACAGAAACTCTGAGATGGAAGGACATTACAGTTAGCAACATTCCAGAAGATTATCCTTGTCACTTATAAGGTACAGCAGAATCACAGAAACTCAGGGATGCAAGGATGTTCTAATTGATATCTGAACAGGAATCATCTCTGCAACATTCTGAATAATTTGTCATCCAGTCCTTACTTGAGTACCTCCATTAAGGTATATCTCACTCCCTACTAAGGCAGCCCATTACACTTAGAAGACTGCCCTAATAGTTTTGAAGTTTGTTGTTGGTTTTTTTTTTTTTTCCCATCAAGCCAAATCCTTCTCCTCTGAAATATGGATTCAATGCTCCTGGACCTTCTTCCTTCTGGGACCAAGAACAAATCTAAATTCTCTTCCATATGCCAGCCTTTTATTTTAGTTTATATTAGTGTGGACTTGACAAAAATCATAAAATTAATATTTTCTCATATAAAGAACAGAAGGGGGGATTATATAGGAAACTGTGAATCTATAATCTCTATAGTTTAATTTTTAAATATGCATTAAGCTAAACAAAGTGGTTCTAGCACTTCCTTGTTTGATTCCCCTTCTGGACTGCCTTCTGTTTTCTTCCATTTATTTTAATGTTTTAGTGATGTTCTTTTCTTCTTTTTTTTATTAGCATTATCACCATTTCTCCATTCTCCCCTCATAACTCTAGCAACCTCCCCCCCTCAAAAAAATACCTCCCTTATGCCCATCAAGCAAAGTAGATCTGCTAGCCATGTATGACATCCTTTCCAGTGTTTGAATACATTTTACATAAATGCTTGTTCCCAAGGAAACAAGCATTTATTAAGCACCTGCCATATCAGGCATCAGGATTTATGATTCTTCTACTTTTTCTGTGGAAAAATATTCCCAGTTTCTGTATCCCCAGTTTCCTTTTATGGCATTCTTTCCAATTCCTTCACTATCCTGGTTGCCCTCCTTTGGATACACTTAAGTTTCTTGATATGTTGCACTTAAAGGTGAACATAATTCTAGATAAAACTACGGCATTCCTCTCTTTTTTTAAAAATTTTTTTATTAATTTATTTTGATTTATCAATAATCACTTCCATATGCTTTTGAGTTTAAAATTTTTATCCCCCTTCCTCCCCACCACCCTCCCCAAGATGGCGCACAATCTGATGTAGGCTTTACATTTACATTCATATTAAACATATTTTCACATTAGTGATGTTATAAGTAGAAATTAAAACCAATAGGAGGAACCATCAGAAGGAGGAAACAAAACTCAATTATATTATACTATTCTGTTCTTTCAACAGAAGAGAAAAAAATAACAATTCGGCTTCCATAGTTTTTTCTTTGGGTGTGGATAGCATTTTCCATCACAAGGCCTCTGGAGATGTCTTAGATCCTTGTATTGGCATTTCTCTCTTAATGTAGTCTGAGATCACAACAGCCTCTTTGGCTGTCAAGACTCACTGTTGAATCACTGAGCTCTATACTTTTCCCTATTAAATTAGATTTTATTAGGTTTGGCTGATCATTCTAGCCCATCAAGATTTTTCTTTTTTATCCAGACTCTTTAATCCTTCCCAGATTCATGTTATCTGCAAATTTGACAAGCAGACCATCTAGGCCTTCATCCAAGTCATTCATAAAAATGTTAAACAGTTTAAAGCCAAGCACACATTCCCTGGGGCTACCTTTTTCCAAATTAATTTCAATAAAGACAACTAGGTGAAGCCACCAACCTCAAAACAGCAAGACTTCAGTTCAAATCTGGAGTCAGACACTAGCTATGTGACCCTGGGCATGCCACTTAATCTCTGTTTGCCTCAGTTTCCTCATCTGTAAATTGGGAATAATAGTAGCCTTACTTCCCAGGGCTGCTGTGAGAACCAAATGAGATAATAATTGTAAAGTGCTTAGCACAGTGCCAGACACATAATAGGTACTATATAAATGGTAACTATCATCATCATTGTTAATTTCTTTGGCTGACTTTTCTCTGAGTCTGGTCATCCAAGCATTTCTCAATTCACCTGATTGCATTCTCATCCAATCCACATCTCTCCATTTGTCCTCAAAGTTAGTTTGAGATGTTTTATTAAATTACCTTAGGATAGGCAAGAATGGAATTCCCTTGTCAGCTTTAAGTCAGGTTTTCTATTGTGCAGAATCTGTAGCAGTATTTCCCTAGTTGTGTATCACTGTAATGGACACTCAGTTTGGATGCAAATTTATTTTGTTTTTTTGTGCCAATGAAGAAAAGTTAATACAAACAAATTTACACACAAATATCTTCCGTCTGGTTTCATTTGATCAAGTAGCAGCTGATTATTTTACTTTAAGCTATGGAAGACAAAGCAAAGAAGAAGTGCAATGTGAGCATTAAAAAAGTTTTAATACTAAAAAGAGGACAGAATTAGAGTTAAATTTTTAGTGGAAGAAAATATAGAGATAGGGAGTCAACTTGTGGCTTCATTGATGTAATAAACTCCATAACTACAATGACCAAGCTTGTTCTAGAAGGAGAGGTGTGAAATTGTGTCTTCTTCATCTTTGCTGAGGTAAAAGTCTATGAGTGTAGAAAATTCCATATACTATCAGCCTTAGCTGATGAATTGGTTAGTGTTGCTGAACTGTTTTTTTTCTCCTTCTCTTTCTCTGCCTTATTTTTTTGTTGTTAAAAGTAATAGCTACCATTTATATAGCACTTTAAAGTGTATAAAGTGCTTTACATATATTATCTCATTTGATTCTCACAATGACCTTATTATCCCTGCTATCTGTAACTAGAAAATCTGAGTTTTTTTCTGAATAACTTAAAGGAAAAAAAAAACCTTGAAAAATTGTTTCTATCAGCCTCCTCAGACCTCACTGGCCTGGGTAGGTAATTGTGTTTGGGAAAAGAGAAAGTGTGAAATGGCTAATAGTTAATGCTTTATCTTTCGGAGAGTGTGATTTTTCCTGTTTCCAAAAGAAAATATTTTAATTTAAAAATAATTCTTCTTTCATTCTGCCAATTATGTTGGCCTAGAACAGATGACCATTGCTTTTTCTTCTTTGTTTTTCATTCTTTGTATCCCAGCCCAATTTTTTCACAACGCTTCCAGTCTTTATTGCCAAACTGCTCACCTCTGTATTATGAGTTCTTTTGATATTCAGTGATGACTCTCCACCTTTTCCTTCCTTTCTTTCTGTCTCCTCTAAAGTTTATAACCAGCCACTCTGAAGCTTCAGTCATGGGAATGATCCCATACAGTTTGGTTAACTCCACTTGCTAGTTAACACCCACATAGGTTGTTATAAGCAAACTATACCTCCATTCAATTCTTGCTTAACAAGAAGAGCTTGGATCTAGTCATTTTAGTACATGAATCATCTTTTTTTAGTCATTTATTATTTTTTTTTAACAATAATTGCATCCTTCTTAATTTTGACTTTGGAAATGTCTCCAGAAGCTGGGGCATTTAGTGGTGATTTGTTTGGTCATCAACCCAGCACACTGGACAGGTCTTCTGAGAATGATGCATGAAAGGATGCGGACAAGAAGAGAAAGCATGGATGGGTTGTCATCTGTACCAGTAAAGAGACGGTCCATACTATTGATATTATGGGTCCATTGAAGTATTATACTATAATATTTGATATATTATCAACAACTTCAACAAATATTAATGAAATTCTTACTATACATACATCACTCTGAAAAGAGCATGCAGAGAACTCTATGTGCACCCCTCTCTTTGTAGTTTCTCCAAATCTTACAAGTTTTATATAAAACAAATTTATCTTCTACTTATTTCATAAATATCATATATTCCCTTTTCATCATAGAAAATGCTTATTTTACTGTTTCTTGAGCTCCAAAATAAAATAGTCTTCTTCAATTCATTTATTCACAGCTTGACAAAATAATTCTTCGCTCTACTTCATTAGGCATAAGAAAAGACGAGAGAACATTAATATTTACCTACTCTGTGTCTCCCAAAATTATCTGAGCTGCAAATAATCTTAAAACAACTTTTAAATAATTTGTCCTCATTTGAACAGTTCTGGGCAAGGTACTACATAACACCAGTTAAACAGTGATGCCTTTTCCTATTTGTACCTGTTTTTTTGGCACTTATTAGTGTTATTTGTTTTTAAGTGGACTTTTTCATAGAATATGTCCAGACTAGATATGAATGTACTAATTGAAGTGTATCAAAATGGGTTAAATGTTTCCAAGTGTATTCTTTGTTTGAGTATGTTTTCCTTACCAAAAATGGATTTTTTTAAAATGTTGTAAGAGAATGAAAATAGTAAAGAAAAAGAAATCATTGGCTACATAAGGAAATGTATGTCACCTTCCATTCCTGCTATCCACCAACATCTGACAGGAGGCAAGCTTCATTATCGAGTCCTCTGAAGTCACAACTGGTCACTCGTTGATTTAAATTCTGAAGTCTTACAATGTTGTTTTCCTTTTCCTTTTTTATGGTCAACATATAAACCATCATCCTTGAATTACAGATATAGATCCTTTGTTTTTCACCAATTCATACAAATCTTTCCAAGTTTCTCTGAATTCTTCATGCTCATCATTTCTTACAGCATTATATTTGTGTACTATAATTTGTCCAGACATTATACAATCAATGGGCACCCATTGATCAGAACTGGAAGGAATTTCAGCTCTTTGTTATAACAAAAAATACTGCTATAAGTATTTTTTTATATACTGAATTTTTCCCTCTGCTTTTTGCCTCCTTGGAGTAAATGCCTGGTAGCATTGTTTCCAAAGCAAAAAGTATGTATCATTTTGTAACTTTTTCAGCATAATTCCAAGTTGTTTTCCAGAACCATAGGACTAATTCATAGCTCTCCCAATAACACATCAGTATTTCTGTGTTCCCATAACCCCTCTAACAATAATTTTTTTGCCTTTTATCATCTTCATCAATCTTGTTGGTGTTTGAGAAAAAATTCAGAGTTGTTTTAATTTGTATTTCTCTATTACTGGTGTTTTAGAGCTTTGTTTCATATGGTCTTTTTATACTTTAAAGCTTTTGAAAATTATCTATTGACTATCTTTTAACCAGTTATCCATTGGAGAATGGCTCTTATTCTTTTATATTTTCATCAATTCCATATGTATCTATATATCCGTATGTAGATGTGTATCTATATATTTGTGTGTACATAAATATATATGTATATAGATAAATAGATATCAAACCTTTATCAGAGATGTTTTCTGCAAATATATATATACATATATATTTATATATTATTTTTTTTAACCAGGTAATTGCTTCTTTCCAAATCTGGCTACATTGCTTTTGTCCATGCAAAATCTTTTCAAATTTGTGTGATCAAAATTGTCCATTTTATCTTCACTTATCCACTTTCTACCTATCTTATTTGATTACAATTCTTCCTCTAGCCATAGTTGTGTGAGGTTACTTGCTCCATTGTCCAATTTACTTATGACATAATCATTTAAATTTAGATCGTATATCCATAGTTAATTGTGGCATACAGTATGCAACGTTGATCTAAACCTAATTTTTAACAAATTGCTTTCTAGATTTCCCAAGAGTTTTTGTTAAACAGTCCTTACTGCAGTAGTTGATCTCTTGGGTTTATCAAACAATAGACCAGGGGTGGGGAACCTACAGCCTCGAGGCCACATGTGACCTTCTAGGCTCTCAAGTGCAGTTCTTTGATGTTTGGATTCAGTTAAAGGGCCACACGCAAGGTCATAGGGGGCTACATGTAGCCTCAAGGCCACAGGTTCCCCACTCCTACACTAGATGACTATGGTGGCTGCTTCTCAGTCTTGCTTACCTAATCTGTTCCCTTGATTGACATTTATTTTTTAATCAGTACCATATAGTTTTGATGATTATTGCTAAACAATATAGTTTGAAATCTGGTCATGTTAGGCCCCTTTATTCCTACTTTTAAAAAATCATTTTCTTTAAGGTTCTTGACCTTTTGTTTTTCTATATGATTTTTTTTTTAGTTTTATGAAGTAATCTTTTTGTCATTTTCATTTCATTATCATACTAAATCTATAAATTGATTTAGGTAGTATCATAATTTTTGTTTTATTGGTGTGATCTAACCATGAACATTGAATATCTTTCCCCATATTTCATTTTTTAAAATTTTGACTTCAATATTTTCTAAATCCTTGCTATATATGGAGCACTATGTTAAGCAAAAATATAACAAAGAAATAAGACCCTCACATTTCCCTTTTGAAGTTTACTATTTGGTAAGGAGATATGACCCATAGACAAATAGCTAGGATACATAATAAGTGCATAAAGAGAAGTACAATCTAAAAACCATATGAGGTCCAAGATGGGGAAGTTTATGACCAATTGAGAGGATAAATAAAGGCTTTGATATGTTGGTGTCATTTGAGCTAGGCCTCAAAGAACAGGTAGAATTTTAAGAAACAGTTATAAAGGGAAGAGGACATTCTGGATTAGGAATAAAGAGACTTAGGGAATAATATAAAAAAAAAAGAGAGAGAGAGAGAGAGAGGCAAGAAATCCCAGTAGGTGAGGGAAAGGGGATGAGTAGTACAGTTTGACTGAAACATAAAGTATGTTCAAAGGAGAACTGTGTTGGAGAAGCTTAGAAAAAGTAGGGTGGCACTAGATTATAGAACCCTGAATGACAGTCTAATGAGTTTATTCACTAGAAAGACGTTGAGTGGTTTGAAACAAAACACTGGCATGACCAGATCTATCCATAGAGAAGATTAAGGCGGGGACAATATGAAGGACAGAGGAATGTCTTACTAACAACTAATGAATGTTTTTTGAATTGAATTGTGTGGCATTTAGAGGGTGTTAGGAGAGAAAGATCTGATATGAGACAATTGAAATAGAGTGATATCAGTGAGAATACAAATTAGGGGACAGATTTAAGAAATCTTGGAGAGGTAGAATCAATAAAACTTGATACTTTTGTACTAAAAGTCAGGAATGAAAGACTTGGAAAGTCAAAGGTAATACTGAGGTTTCAAACATGAGTAACTTAACCTACAAAAATAAACAAGTTAGAAAAGAGCAGATTTTGAGGAAAAGAAAATAACTTCGGTTTGATACATTGTTGAGTCTAAGATACTGGTGGGACACCCAGGTAGAGATGCCCTATAAGAAGTCTGAGGTGCTAGTTTTAATATTTTTCTCTCATTTTTACTACTTTTTCTATTTCTGCCATTATCCCTAAAGCAGAGAGGCAGACTGACATAGTGGATAGATGACTGACCTTAGACTCCTGAAGACCTAGGTTCAAACACCCCCCCACACGCACATTACATGTTATATGACTGGGTCAATTCATGTGATATCTCAGTGTTCCAGGCAATTTTGTAAGATTTGCAGAGAAGGTGCCAACTTACATTATGAGGGTTGGTTTCCTCATCTGGGTGTCTCCTATGTCAATGTAGTCACAGGTATAGTCCTTAATCCCTTCCCTCTCCTCACTTTAAAGTATTGGGATTTGTCAGGGTTAGAATATAAAAAATGAGAAGCACTGGGCATAAAAGTGTCACTGATACCGTGTAATAAATAAAACATTGGAATTAGAGTATTATAGCTTTAAGAAAGAAATGGTGGCTGCTTCTTCTGATGTACCTTATTTCTTATCTTACTTTACATTTCCTTCCAGGACTTCTTTTGCTTTATTTTAGCACATAATATTTCTTTTCAGGCATAGCTTCCTTTGTTCTATTATCTCTAAATTTCATTCTGGGACATGGAAAGCAAAGGATAGGTCTGGCCAGGACTGAGAAGGAGTGCAGCCAGATAAGAGTGGGGCTGACAGATAATGTAAATAAGTTAGGCCAGAAGTGACATCCAGAGAGATCAGTTAAGTCAGAAATCAGGTGGGTTCTGTGGATTAAGGTAGGCCAGATGTAGCTTAGAATGAATACTTTCTCAAACTATAATAGTGCTGATCATGCCTGCACTGAGAATCATCAAAAGAGACAGGGATTGAGAGACATAATGAAAAATTGGATCCAGTAACAGTTGCACATTCTGAGTCTAGATAGCAGGTACCCTTGTAGATAATGAGGATCTTCCCGGGTCAGAGGACGGAGAACATCTTACTCCTCCCTGTCTTGTTCCTTTTATGTCCAAAAGCTGAATACTTCATTATTCCAGGGGGTTTTGAGACAATTGTCAAAACAGGGTATATGTGACTTTGAGCTAATTTCTAGATATTTTACAAACTTTTTCCCTCCTCATTTTCCTACTCCAACTCAAGTACTTCTTCATTATAAAACCACATACAGCAATAGGTACTTAGTGGAGGGTGAGGATGAGGTAGCATCACAGTATTCCTGGCTAAGTCCATTCCACAAGAGGGGCAATTTGAGGAAAATTCAGCAAAGCAAGCAAGAGGCTTGGATTGGTATGAATCTTGGGTAACAGACATGGATGATCCGGCAAGAAAAATAGAGCTTGTTACTGATACAAGGGCTTTATAGGATGGAGATTCCTTATATGATAATCTGACTAGAAGAGGATGTGGTCTCCAAATGTGCTCCAGGTCCTGAGCCCTTAGGTGAAGGCAAATAAATTCTTTTGACTCAAGCAAAGAAATGAGAAGGTGGTGAACAAGTCAGTTTTTAATATCTCTCTGCCTTGCTTCTCCCTAATATGGGTAGATACAGCCTGACTTCACAAAGTCATCAGATTAAATAAAGAACATAGGATCAGAGACTTAGAGCTGAGATTGACTTTAGAGATCATCTTTTGTGTAGCAGGGATAGCTAACAGGACAGTTTCAACTGGAATGGACAGGAGCAATAGGAAATAAGACAGGCAAAGTAGGTAGGAATCAGGTTGTGGTCTGTAAATATCAAGCTGAAGGCTACATATTCTATCTTAGAGGAAATAGAGAACCTCTTGTTTCCATTTTTCTCTTTGAATTTATCATGAAACATTTATTAAGTAGACACTATATGTCTAGTGTTATTATGCTAAGTTCTGTGGAAGATAAGAGAGAAGATACTGTCCTGGGCTTACTGTCTATGTAGGAAGACAAAGCATATTGTAGCAGCTGCTCCAGGAGTATTTTCCCAACACTCACTTGTGCTTGAAGATTGTTGGGTCCCCAGAGAGTGGCAATTACTTTCTGGTTAAAGCAACAGCCTGTGGGTACTCCTAAAAGTGTAGCTCTTGAGCTCCCACCCTTGTGCTTACTTTTTAACAGCCAATTACCTCCTAGCAAAGGCATTTACCAAGATGTCATATTAAGAATGGTAGCAACAAAACATGTCCCCCACAAATCTGGGGTACACATTTCCAAGAATATTGTAGCTGTTGCTCAGTCTTTTTGTTCATGTCTGACTCTTTGTAAAGAGTTTACATTTGGGGTATTCTTGGCAAAAATGCTGGAGTGGTTTTCCATTTACTTCTCCAACTCATTTTAAAGATAAGGAAACTGAGGCAAATAGGGTTGAATGATTTGCCCAGGGTCATACAGCTAGTAAGTGTCTGAGGCCAGATTTGAACTCAGGAAGATGACTCTTCCTGCCTTCAGACCCAGCACTCTATCCACTGTGCCACCTCGCTGCCCTCAAAATATATATATATATATATATATATATATATATCTATATTTATCCACACACATACACATATACATATATACACACATACATATAAGTATATATACATGTGTGCATATGTGTATACATTTGAAGTACAATCATAGTGAGGCACAATCCATAGAAAACACATGGTAACCAAGTCCACTCACTGCCTTGGTATTCAGTACTCAGTGTCAGAATCTTTACTCTTTTGTGGAGTCCTCATCATTCTAACCAGGGATCGCTATCTCTTGAGTCCAATTATATTTACTATTGGGGTGGGGGGAGAGACCAAGGGAGACAAGGGAGAACACAGTGACAAAGTTCCCACCCTACACTATATTTCTATAAAACAATTAGGAAATTATACAAGAAAGTATATACCAAAGTGTTAAATTGAGTGAGCTGAATAAAAAGTAATGTATCAGAAAAAGGAAAGGTCATTGTAGACTGTGTAAGGTAAGTAAGGTTTCATGGAGGAGGTGGGGATTAAGATATATATAAAATAAGGATTATCACATAAGCATGTAACAAGGATTAATAATTTTGAAGCTATGAAATCTGCTTGTCATCTAATAGGGTTGGATGTGTGAATTTAGTCATATAGAGGTTTTTAATTTCTTCCTAACCAGTATGTCTAAAATTCCAGTTGCTTACCAACAGATAAATAATGGCAGCATAGACCCAGCAAACAGATTTTCCTTAGAGGTGTATAACTGATATTCACCTATACTTCTATATTTACCCATTATAACCTACACTTCTACATTAGTTGGAATTTTTCTGTGGAAAAAATATTCAATGAAATAGCACAAGTATTTGATTACCATATTTGCTAGGTATATACCAATTTAAAGATACAATACGGAGCAAGATTTAAAGATATGCCACCATTTAGGTACAAGTTAAGGATCTTCTCCCAGCAGATTTAACTACTTTAATCACTGCTTAATTTAATTCTCATATTCTTCCAGACCTACAGTAAAATCTTGTTCTCCCTTTCTTCCCAGAATCTTGAGCATTTTAGGCTTCTGGTGTAGTTTTGTAGATTTTCCAGGTTCTGTACTAAAAGACTCCTGTAGATCTTTAACTAGCTGTTTGTTCTTATCAGAGCAGAGATTTCAGTTTTCCTCTTTATTTCTGTTAATTAACTCTGGAACCCAGAGGAGGCTATCAGTCTACTTCTTTTATGGCCAGCACAGAAACATCTCCCTGTGAGATCTTCCTTTGTGGCTCAAGCCAAAAATAGAACCCCCAGTATATGGACTCAAGTATGTGAAATGATTTTCTCTGTGATGACTGACTGCATAACAATTAGGAAGAGGTTATCCATGGGAATCAGGTTGAAGGACCCTCTGCTTTCCTGTCCTAGTTAAGCAGCACAGCTTGAACACTGAGGTAATTTTGCATAGAGAACACTTACTTCACCTAACCTAGCAATGCCTGGTCTGGCCTCTCGCAAGTTTTCACATGCTAACATGTATGTGAACATCATGTAACACAGTGGGAATAAATATTTTTAAACAAGGTTATGTAGTGGTATCCTTGCAGAAGCATTCAACAAAAATGAAGTAGTAGGGAAAAAAAATAACATGGCTGGGAGCTTGAAGCTTCTTATTTGCAAACAGCATGGATGCACCATAGTATAGAGAAGAGACCTGGCTTTATAGTCAGAAAGATTTGGTTAAAATCCTGCCTCTGACTCATGCTGGCTGTGGGATGAAAGGCAAATTACTCAGCCTTTCAATGCCCCAAGCTGCACTTTAGACTTTGAGATGCTCCTATGTATCAGTGGAGGGAGTTTCTACAAGGATAGAAGAAATCACAGGTGAGCACTACAAAAAGAAGGTTGTCATACTTTTTATTGAGTTAAGAAATCAACAACAGCCCTTACAAAGAAATAACTACTGCTCTGTACCATCCATCCTGCCTACTCCCAGTCTCAATCTTTTGTGTAAGAATGTTTTGTCAATCAATGTCTGCATTTGCCTCAGTTGTAAAACCTTTGAGCCCATGAACTATCTCAACAAAAACATTCCAGGGGAAGATTAACTGTCTGCTAGCAAAATGTACACAAATTGGGCACATGTAAAGGTTAAACTACAGACGTACCTTCTGCCCTTGCTTAGTAGTTTTAAAAATATGTGTGTATATTCATCCTTCTATAATGCTTATCACCTTGATCCAATAATAAAGAGGATGAAGTTAGTCTTCAGTATCTATCCCACCTTTTAGCTTCTTGTATCCTTCCACACCCCTTCACAGTATCTTTCCACCCCCAGTTCTAGGACTCGATGACCTCACGATATTTCAAACTGCGTAACAGGGGTGGGGAACCTGTGGCCTGTAGGCCATATGTGGCTGCAGGTTCCCATCCCTGGTAGTACCTCAATACCAGTAGTGTACTTGGTAGTATCTCAATACCTATACCAATCCTGAAAGTCCTCTCAAAACTCCAAAGTTCCCTATAAAAAATACTTATCATGCCATTTCTTATTCTCACAGGACCTTACCCTCCTTAATAACCAAAAATAGTATTTAATATGTTAATAAAATGACTGTTTTCTGTTAATTTGATGATTAACTAATATGCCTCTCCTACCCTAGTTAAAATGCATGACTCTTTGAAAAGGTCTTTAAGACATGATGGTAATTCTAGGAACTTTGAACTCTGTCAGCCTGTTAAAAGGGATATTTTTGATGGATGAATGGCTTTATATACTTACTCAAACACTCATGGCTAGGTTACCCTCGAAACTTACTGATGTTTAAGGCCGACGCATGTCCCAGAATGCTCCATTTGGCTCTACATCATCTTCCCATGTGCCCTGGTGCTCTGTGGGTGCTCTTGCCAGCCACTTCTCTATGCCTTGACCCAAACCTCTAGCTAGGTGATGTGCTTGGAACATCTCTGCATGTACTTCTCTATATATAATTTTAGGTACAGTGTTGGAATAGCAGGAGCAATTAGTAGATATTAAATGTCATAATGGTAGAAGTCATAAAATTACATTGCTCTTTGTATACTTCTCTATGCTGTTGTTGTGGCCAGGTTTATTATTTTAAAGAATAAACCTGAAAAACCAGTTCTAACTTTGAGTCTAAGCTAATAGTATCTTAGTATCAAGTACAAATTAGAATCAATGATAAATCCAGACAGGTGAATTTTCTCCATTCTGTTTTAAAAGAAAAGACAATTTTTTTCTTTTACTTTAGTATTTTTTGAGTATATATGTGCTCTTGTTCTGTTTAGTTCAATGCAATGCAATGTATTCTTATACTAATTGCATTATCATTAAAATATGAATTTGTTTTTTACAACTTTTTAATAATTTTATTTTTTTTTATTATGAACTTCAAAAACACCAACAAATACAAACTTCCTATATATAAAGAACCAGAAAGAGAATTACACATAAAACCATAAGTTTCTGTTAAGGAGGAATTTTTTTTAAGTGTATATTAAATTTAACAAGGTTGCCCTGTTTGTGAACCCTTCTGAACTTCTAAAAGATGTCTTGGTTATGAAAATTCATAGGCTTAGACAAGTTTAGGGGGAAGAACAAAATGTGTCCGCAAATAAAAGTATTGGTGTCAATTATTTGAAGCGTTAGATTAGATAATGAACTTATAAAATGCTAACTATATGCCAGACTGCAGTGCTAAGCCCTGGGAATACAAATACAAGTAAGAAGAAAGGCCAGCCCCGCCTTCAAGGAGCTTCCATCCTTGTATGAAAGGGCTTTGAAAAGCTGGGAAGGAAAGGCAAGAGGGGGAAGAGGTATCCACATCAGAGGAAAGAGGAAGAGTCTGGAGAGTCAGAGGTTGAGCCAAGTTATAAATAAGCATTGCTAGCATGGGTTACTCCCTCAAATGGAGACTCCAGGGAGGGACTTGCCATTCAGAAGAGAGACTGTAGGAGTGGAAGTGTCTCCAGTGTGAGAAAGTAACTGGGCCATTTGTGGAAAAGTCTGGAGAGTCAGGAGCCAAGTAGGGTCAGGAGTAAACACTAAACTACAGCTCACAAAAGTTAGCAAGAAGTCACTGGATTGACTTGAAGTCATAGGATTCTAGATTTTGATTGGGAAGGGACCTGACCACAGAGATTGTCTCATCCATCCCAATTATTTTATAGATGAGATCAACTGAAACCTTGTTGGTCAGAAGTTTCAATCATGTCCAACTCTTCATGAACCCATTTGGAGTTTTCTTGGCAAAGATACTGGAGTGATTTGCCATTTCTTTCACCAGCTCATTTTATAGATGAGGAAACTGAGGCAAACAGGATTAAGTGACTAAACCAGGGTCACCCAGCTAGTAAGTATCTGAGACCAGATTTGAGTCTTCCTGCCTTCATGACTGGCACTCTGAAGCCTACAGGGATTTAATGACTTATGTTATGTTCCTCTTACATAGCAGAGTTAGGCTTTGAAACCGTATCTTCTGATTTTGTATCCAGTATGCTTTCCATCCTAGAGCTTGCTATGTGTATCAGGAAAGCTGGGTTCAAATTCCAGCTCTGAGACTTATTACCTTTGTAACTTTGGGCAAGCTCTTTAATCTCTTTGGCACTGGTTTCCTCATCTTTAAAATGATTGGGTTAGATGAGATTATTCCATAAGAACCCTTCCAGCTTCAATTCCTCTGTATAAATTGCCATATGGCTACAAAATGGCATATATGAATTATCTCATTTTGTCCTAACAAGAACAATATGAGGTAGGTAGGACCGATACCATTATTCCAGCTCTACAATTGGAGAAACAGGGGTGACTCGTCCTGCGTGACACTGCTAATAAATAACAGAACTTGGATTCCAACCCAGGTCTGTTGACTCCAAATCTAATGTTCTTTCCACTACTGTATGCTGTTTCTCTATTGAAGACGGGTGTTTAGAAACTGTGGATATGGTTTTGCATGTTTTGAAAGAATGTTTTACTTAACCAGTCTTTCTACACTAGAGACCAATAAAACACCTCTTAAGCAAGGTGGAGAGAGTATGAGCAACACTGCCATTGGTAGCATACCATCTGCTTCCTGGCATAGAGTGAAAAGTTTCATTGGGGGTGGTACCCATTGCTTTCTCTTGTAACATGAGCTTTTTCTGGTGTGTGTGTGTGTGTGTGTGTGTGTGTGTGTGTGTGTGTGTGTGTGTGTGTGT
>NW_020954559.1:5028496-5076200 GCF_900497805.2 Vombatus ursinus
TGTGTGTGTGTGTGTGTGTGTGTGTGTGTGTGTGTGTGTGTGTGTGTTTAGTCAGGCTTGGTTTCAATCTCCCATAGTTCACATACACAGAACACATTTCTCTGGGAGCTCTTTTTCTGACTTTGAAATCACCCAGAAAGAGGGAAAAGTTTAAAAGAAAATGAATGGGTATCATTTTTCTTCTTGGCTATCACTATTAGCTATTGATTATATGTGTGCAGAAATAATTAAAAGTCTATGCCCAGTTTCTCCATTCCTATTAGAGGAATGAGACCATAGTGTAAGGGAGAAGGAAAACAAAAGAAAAAATAAAGTATCCTTACCTTTAATCTTCATGAACTCTATAACAGAAACCACGTACATATAACACATTGTGTTTTGAGGTATCTGAAAAGTATTTCCTATTTTTTAATAATTCTGACGCTGGCCTGAGGTGACTTGAAATATTAGTGGATAAAGGTAATAGAGGCACTTTCAGCACACACTCATAAGATTCCAATGAATATGTACTAGCATCTTTTTATGATCCCCCCAAAAGTAAATATACAAATACACAGTACCTAGACCATAGTAAGCACTTAATAAATGTTTTTTGGGTTTTTTTTCCCTCTTAGCAAATGTTTGTTTCCAAAACCATCTTGAAAATAGACTTTAGAAATCATTAGGTATACAAACATCAGATTTATTCTGCAAATTTTATATTGGCCCACCTCAGTTATCATATATAGCCTCTCTGTTAATAGGAGGAGCCTGACACACAATTGTGAAGTAGGTAAAGATTGTCTTCAAGCCCTTCTACCTCTTTTCTTAGCTTTTTTCCTCTTTTTGTATTAACCTTACCACAGACAATCAGCAACACCCCCCACCCCAATATACACACTGTAGTTATCACATGTGCTGGATCTGTACCACCCTTCTTCCTCCACTAAAATTTACCTATCCTTATTCCTTCAGGGTGCTGTAGATAATATGGGGGGGGGGAGAACAAAGTTATATGCACCCACCTAATTCATGATATGGTATTGATGATAACTACCTTGTCTCAGGTATATTTTTTTTATTTTAACAAGGGACTTCTTTTATTTTGCCCACAATCAATGATCAATAAATTTGTTTAATTTAAGAATCAATATTTGTTTAATTTATTTATTACCTCAATGTGACACAAAAGTAGTCAAAGAATATTAAGTAGTATAAAGTATAAAAGTAGTGCAAAGAATATTCCACTCACCATAAAGAAAGTTGTTGATTTTGTTGTTGTTGTCGTCCAGTCATGTCTGACTCTCTGTGACCCCATTTTGGGGTTTTCTTGGCAAAGATACTGGAGTGGTTGGCCATTTCCTTCTCCAGCTCATTTTACAGATGAGAAATCAAGGCAAATAGGGTGAAGTGACTTGCCCAGGGTCACACAGCTAGTAAGTACCTGAGGCCCCATGAAGAAGAGTCTTCTTGGTTCTAAGCCAAGTGTTCTTTCCACTGAGTCACTTAGGTGCCCAATAAGGAGAGACTTGGGATCAAATCTGATCTCTGACACTTGCTTGCTGTGTGACTATAGGTAAGGCACTTCCTTGAACCTCAGTTTCCTCATCTATAAAATAGAGATCATAATATCTGTTGTATTGTATAATACCTGTTGTATTGGGCCTTTTTAGTGATGATAAATGAGAATGTCATAAAGCACTCTGTAAACCTTTAAGTGCCATATAAATATCTATTATTATTATTGCCTTACACCTGTATGTTTTACATTTCTCCAAATGTTAAGCACTCTTGTGTTCATTATCTCATTTGATCCTTTATCTTCTTACACTAAAGGCAAGAATTCCTAATGATATAATTTCAGACACTGCTGCAAACCTGTGGAAGTGTTTGTTTTTGTTGTTAATTTGTTAATTATTAACAAATTTGTTGTTGTTATTTATTTTGGGAGGAAGTCGTCTTTTGGTAGTGTCCACCAAATCATACCACATAGGCTATATACACACTGAACCTCCCCACACATATCTGTTACTGCTTCCATATTGTGATGTATAAAATGTTTGAGAATCATAATTTCTGGGTAATTGTTTATTTTATTAATTATGGATAGAAAGTAATTAATAAAAGGATTGGTCATCTGGCCATCTCTTGTGAGCCAAAGACAGATCATGGTGGTCTACTGACACATACATGCCTTTGGAAGAGTGGGTGTACTTGACAGATGGCAGTCAACTCTGATTGCTTAACAATTGATAAGAGAATAAATATTATAAATCAAGGTAGATCTATTCTAATGAGGGGTTGGGAGACATGACTTTATGTCCCTCTTACCCCCTAGGTAAGAGGTAATCTTTGTCTAGGTAATCTAGACAAAGCCTATCCACCCTATTCCCACCCCTCAAGCCCAGTAGCTTTATCTTTTGATTAGTTCAGACCAGTTGAGTGGGGTCTGGACCAGATTGAGCAGAACATTAATCCGATCTGCCCTACTCTTCAGGGGGCTGATTTGAACTAGTAGAGAATGAGGAACTAGGAAGAGGAAAAAAATTATGGTTCTCCCTCATTAGCAAATGGTTATTAATATGAGAGAAATAATAATTTCTCAATATCATTAGATACAGAGAGTTGTAAAAGAGGCAAAGATTGTCCTTGAGTTCTTCCACCTCTTTTACTGTTACCCTTCTTCCTACTCTACATGATAAGAAAAGAAATAAGCCACAGAATCTATACTGAAATCTCATTTTAAAATGGTTGCCTAATTCTTATTAGACCCTGTTTTTTGTTTTGCATTTTTTTTTTTTTACTTTCTGCACACCAGGGAATATTTGCATGAGATAGATAAGGACATCTTAAAAACTTCTAGCAAGAAATAACTTCTTTAGAAAAACTGGTCAATTGCTTCATTAATTTGGCTGCTATTACTTCAAAAATACTTACCTTAAACCTACTTTCTGATGCTTGAACCTATTTCTCCTTACCTATTGCATAGTCTCTATAGTAATAAAAATGACAGCCCTTCCCCATAGTTTAACTCAGGGCCCACAGCCCAAAGTCCAGGAAAAGAAATGTCTCAATGGGGACTAGTTAGTTTAAAGCCTAAAAATCAGGGTTTGGGGAATGGAATGCGCAGAAGGGATACATCTCCCAGAGTCTAGCATACAATAGCTGAGGATGGGTCTCTGATATATAGGAATTCTGCTCAGTGTATTGTCTTTCATTATAATGGCATCATAGATGTAGAGTTGGAAGAAACCCTAAAGCTAATTGAGTCTAACTCCCTTATTTGCCCAGGATCCCTCTACTAGTAAGTGCCTGAGGCAGGATTTGAACCCTGGCTTTCCAGACTCCAACTCCATTGTTTTAGGCACTATTCCATTATATCCTTCATATTTATATTATTAATATTTACATTATATTCTTTATATTATATCCCACTATAACCTTTGATATTTGATTGTTGGCAGCACTTTTTCATGACAATAATACAAGATGGCAGACTTTGAATTATATCAGCTATTGCAATCTATATCAGAGAAAACTCCAATTTTAGCATCATACATACAAACAAATTGGATTCCTACATGAAAGACTTTTTAACAAAAAAATTTTTGGATGTAGAAACTTCAGAGAATTGGCCATTTTTAATGTATGTGATTTGTGTCTAATTCCTGGAGCTTGTAAAAAAAAAAATTCAGTACATTGTGTTCATCCCGATGACTGTCCTTTAAGCATAATAGATGCTTTCAGCCTCCAGAGATAAGATGGCCCATAATATTTTCCCCTTTTCATTACCATTTGCTTCTGTTGGATTCAGAGCATACCACAGGGTTGAAAAAGCAACTGAGGTTTGTTTGATTTGGTAACAAATGCAAGGTACTGATGTACATACAAGAATGATTATGGAAATGGGGTGAGACAAGAATTGCGTATTCATAGTCAAGTCCAGGGGTGGGGAACCTGTGATGTCAAGGCCACATGTGACCCACTAGGTCCACAAGTGCGGCCCTTTGACTGAATCCAAACGTCACAGGATTCAGTCAAAAAGCTACACTTGAGGAAGTGGAGGGCCATGTTTGGCTTTGAGGGCACAGGTTCCCCACCCCTGAAGTCAATTCAAGTCAATAAGCATTTATTAAGAATCTACATGCCAGGCACTATGCTAAGTGCTGAGGATATTTTTGAAAAGGCAAAATAAACAAGAGAGAACAATCTTCATTATAGTCCCTGTTTTCAAGGAACTCAATTCAATGGGGGAGAGATCATGGAAAGACCTACGTATAAACGAGAGAAATATAGAATGAACTGGAGATTATTTAAGAGGGAAGACATTAACATTAAGGATTAGAGAAGATATTAGCATTAAGGATCATTTTACCTCATTTTACAGATGAAGGACTGAGATTAAATAACTTTTGCAAGGTCACAGAGCTAGCAAAGGCATCATTCAAACCCAGGTCCTTGGCCTCAAATTCTAGTACTATATTTAATAAATATATTCAGTAGTCATAGCTAGCAATTCTTATTCCCAAGACAAATGTCACAAAAGATGGGGGAGACTTTAGAGAGAGCCCTCAGCCCTCCATATTAAGGAGCCATGAGGGGAGCCAGGGATGCCTTTTAGCCAGCTCCAACCAGCATTTGAGAGCTGATTGTTAAAATTTCAGCATGGGTATTTATACCTCAGAAATAGGCAAATGCTACACAACAAACCTTGACTTATTGTTTGTCAATTTTCTAGACTTAAGAAATGATTGAGAAAATATTAACTATACAGATTAAACTTTTGTCTTATGCATACTTTTTCCAGTGCCAGAGAGCTGATTATTAAATATTTCTCAACACACTCCTAATGACCCAAGAAACTGCTAAGCGGCTGACAAAGGAGAAAGAATACAGGATAAAACCAGGCTGGGGAGGAGCCAACCTGGAGTGTGGCTGCTAAGTAGAGAAAGTGTTAAGAATCTGGTTGCTTCCTATTTTAACTATTGTTTTTTAACCAGACCTCTGATTTCATTTATATAGGAAACTTCTAACAAATATATGCCATCTTCCACGGCAGATCGACACGTGCTCTACAACTTGTACTCTTAGGGAGAGGCTTAGGACATTGAAAGGTTAAGTGACTTGCTGTTCTATCATCCTTCTTGATCGAGCTTCAGCATAGCAGAAGAAAGGGAGCCCAAAGAAAGAAGGTAAAGCAAGGAAGCTTTATTGAGGAGAAAAAACTCACAATACAAGGGAGGATGGAACTCAGTCAGGTGCACTGGCATGCCTGGGAGTATCGAGTGCCCAAACTTGTAAAAACCCACTGGGTTTTTATAAAGTTCTCATTTGGGTCCAGCAAAACCATACATTGTATGGAAGGAGTGGAGAGCCTGGACCTGGTTTGCAGGTCAGAGTTCAGGGATTATTATTGATTCATGCTGGTGGGAACTGAGAAAATAGCTGATATACAAACTCCTTGCTGGTAGAAAAGAGGCTTTTAGTTCAGACCTTACTTTGGCTAGATCCACTTAAAGATTTTGGGTTTGCCCAGTTTCTTCTTCTTTCTTCTTCTTCTTCTTCTTCTTCTTCTTCTTCTTCTTCTTCTTCTTCTTCTTCTTCTTCTTCTTCTTCTTCTTCTTCTTCTTCTTCTTCCTTCTTCTTCCTTCTTCTTCCTTCTTCTTCCTTCTTCTTCTTCTTCTTCTCCTCCTCCTCCTCCTCCTCCTCCTCCTCCTCCTCCTCCTTCTTTTTCCTCTTAGCAGAGAGGTGAGGCTACCAAAATCCTTGAATTTGCCCAGGGCACATAGGTAGTATGTGTCAGAGAGGGCTTGAATGCAAGTCTTTCTGACTCTGAAGCCTGTTCTAGCCCTACTACCTCAAATCACTACTCTTTTATGCTAATTGTGCTTGCTAATTAGGTGGTAGGCTTAGAGTTTTCCACCTGATGAAGAAATATAAATATGGTCAGTGCTTGCTAAATTTTGGTGACTAAAGGAAAAGTCCCAATTGCTCTACCCTAAGTATGGTCCTGACATTAATGTCGAAGAGAGAAAGAAGAAGAGAGTGGAGTAAAGAGTTGCAAGAAAACTCATGGCAAACAGAAACTTCTTAAGTTCCCCAGCAGAGGTGACATAGAATTGGCAACAAAGATGTCAGTGCTAACTCTTGTCTCAAAGTCCTTGGCAAATATGTACAAGGTTGTCAAGGAATTAGGTGTTAAGTATTGAAACTAAGAAACTCATCAAGAGACTAAGAAACTCATCAAGAGACTTACTAGTACGGACTGATGGTCCACTGTGGAAGTAGCATGCAAAGGGTTTTTATTTAAAGCCATAAAAAACGCCAGGGAATCTTATTAAATACAGCCATGCTCTTTAAACATGCCTTAATCATTGCTCTAATCATAATACCTGCTTGGCTAGAGATCCTATTTTTAAATAATATTGCCATATTTCAAACACTTTTCTGGAAGCCATTCTTAATGTAAGCATAAATGCTTCTCTTAAAAATAATACATGGGGGATGAAAAGTCATATGATTTTAATACATCCTCTCGTATGTCCTTGAGGTGGTGGTGACTCAAGGGTAAAATATGTACCTCCAGGTTAGTTTTTAGGGTGCAAGGTATGTTGGTAGTCCAATTGCTACAGCTGCCTCTCCTCCTGTTGTTAATGATCATGGTACATATGAGTTTATAAGTTCTGTTAATGCTTTGTAATATAAAGAATGAATGTTTACCACATCTTGCAATTCTCAGCAGGCAGGCCCTGCACCATAGTGCGGTGAAATGCCACTATAGGACCATCTCTGTATATTATCCACCATCTAACTCAGTACCATAGAGCTTCCTATTTAAGCAGGGATTAGTGTCTATATCATGCACAGAAATATTTTTTAAAAGCCAACATGTGACTGTTATATACAATATGAACTTTCTAACCCACACGTTGGAAGCTAGTATGTACTTGTCTTTTCCTGAGAATCAGCCAAAAGCATGGGGAACAAAAAATACTTGGGTAAGTAAAATTCTTATTAACACAGTCATTATTATTATTCTTTCAAATATTTAAGGGAGGTAGGAAGAGACCCTCATGCCCCTATTCCCTTTATTTTAAAGGATTTTAGCTGGGAAGGAAGTCAAGAGGGAAATGTCTCCTGTTTCTGTTGGAGAAGTTGCCTGTTAGTCTGAAACGTTCATACCACACGTAGTCATGTAGGTCACATTGGCCAGCGTCCCAGGTGCCCAGACTTCATTTTCCCCCCTATTTTTAAGCCCAGAGCAAGCTGCCATAAGCATACATGAAAGTTTCCGCAATTCTTTCCTCGGAATTGTCTTGAAGAAAACTACCAATTATAGACAAGAAGCAGTCTTTAAAACACACATACACATAGAAATGTGGGCAGGAAACCAATTGGAAACTTCTTGATTCTACCCTTTAAGGCCAGAGGCAGTCACTTAAGGCAAACTACCAAGACATTTCAAAGAACAGATAGACTAAAATTAGCTTCCTAAGCAGCTTGTTGGCATATTTGTAAAGCAATGTAAAAAATGTCCTGATGCTCAGTCACTGAGGAACGTGAAGATGGGTGGAATGTGCAAGACTATTCTTAGTTTAAATACTTTTTTTTTTAAAAGGTACTCAAGGAATATACAGAATGACAACAATCGCATTATTTATTTCCCTTCAGAAGGGAATCTTGGAATGGTAATAGCAATAACTCATATTTCTATAGCTTATTTCTATTTCTTATAAGCTCTATTCAAAGCTGAGCTCAAACGCAACCTCCCACAAGAGTTCTTCCCTGATCCCTACGTTTATTATAGTTTTATGGTCCCTAACACCACCACCCTCCCCCTACCCCCCACCAAAACTTTATATTTACTTTATACATATTTTGTTTTTACATATTGTGTATTTGTTATTTCCCCAGTAGACTGTAAATTCCTTGACAGGAGAGACTGTTTTTATGCACTATGCAGAGTACCAAGCACTATGCTTGGCACATTGTTGTTCAATCTTTTTTCAGTTCTGTCTGATTCTTTGTGACACCATTTGGGGTTTTCTTGGCAAAGATACTAGAGTGGTTACCATTTTCTTCTCCAGCTCATTTTACAGATGAGGAAACTGAGGTAAACTAGGTTAAGTGACCTGCCCAGGGTCACACAGTCAGTAAGTGTCTAAGGCCATATTTGAACTCAGGAAGAGTCTTCCTGACTCCAGTCCTGGCACTCTATCCACTATGTCACCAGCAGCCTCACTTGGCACACAGCAGGCCCTTAATAAATGCTCATTGAATTAAAATGATTGAATTGAATTTGTTTATGAAATGCTTTTCTCTCAACAACCCTGTGATTAAGGTGGTACGAATGTAATTCAGTTCAGCTAAATTAATTTCATTTCATCTCAAGTCAGTTCAGTTTAGTTCCATTCAATTAACACACATTTATAAATAATCTGTAATCAGATCACTCAAGTAGATCCCAGGGAAGATACCGAGTTTGGATGGAAGCTATAGTTTATTGATTTTTATTTTTCAGTTTGTATACTGTCAATGTATACATACCAATCCTTATCCTCAATTAGTCTTTTTGTTGTTGTTGTTTTGTTTTGCTAGGCAATGGGGTTAAGTGACTTGCCCAGGGTCACACAGCTAGTAAATATCAAGTGTCTGAGGTCAAATTTGAACTCAGGTCCTCCTGGCTCCAGGGCTGGTGCTCTATCCACTGGGCCACCTAGATACCACCTAGCTGCCTCCTCAATGAGTCTTAAACAGAACTGTTAGTTAGCTTGCCTGGTTGAAAGTGATAAGACATAGGGATGGAATCTTTGTGGGTCCTGGAATATTAGTCCAGAACTAGCGAAGCCCAGATGTGCTTATGCCTACTTTGCTCTTTGACCTTTAACAGTTTCTCTCTATTAGGGGCTTCTGAGCCACAGACATGATACTTTTTGTTTTGGTTTGCTTTATGCCACTTAATTCAATGCATATCATTGAATTATACCTTAGGAATTCTTCTTAGCAAATGGCTAGCTCAAGGAACCCTGAGTAGATCTGCAACTTGCCCTCCATCATGCAAGAAAAGCTCCAGATTCAGGAGGCTGACCTAATTTCTTGTATGTTTCCTTTCAAAATGTAAATTATGCTTCATTTAAACCATGCAAAAGAAACCAAATAGCACTGATGTGTTCAACCAAAACGTTAAAATTCTGATTTTGTAGGTTTGGAGAACATATTGTTTCTTGAGTCTACTTATTAAATATTGTTAAATAGAATATTCAGTTAGCCAGTTGGTAAAGGGCTAGACAGGATTAAATATTTAGAAGGGCTGAATGAAAAGTGATGTTCATTGTGAATTTTTTTTTTTTAACTTTCATGAAGGAATGTATGACTCAACAACATATCTGGGTACTAATATTACTTAGGAATCTAAGAAATATAGTGGCTAGAGTATCAGACCTGGAATCAGGAAGACCTGGGGTTTGAATCTAGCCCAGACATTTAGTCGTTGTGTGATCCTGGGGAAATTGTTTAACCTCTATCTGCCTCAGTTTCCTCATCTGTAAAATGGGGATAATAATAACATCTACCTCCCAGGGTTGTTGTGATGGAAAAGTGAGATTTATAAAGAAGTGCTTTGCAAAATTTAAAATTATTATTGTATTTAAATATTTTTCTCAGTTAAACATGGGTAAATAAGGTTTGCAGGAACTGAGAACAAAATGAAACTGGGGCAGGAGCCTTGTTACTCTAAAAATCAACATTTTAAATCTTTTTCCCCCTTGGGATCACACACATCACAAGCTTTTTTTTTTTTTAGGATAAAATTTGCAATTAAAAAAAATTAACCTAGTTCACTTATATAAAGTAACAGATACATCTCGATGACGTTGACTACTTTGTCAGAAACTCTGTGATCAGGGGTTGAAATAATATAGAATGAATTCCAAGACATCAGATAAGGAGGTCATGTTATGAAAAATCATTAAGCACTGACTAAAATAACATCAAGTGTGCCAGAATACATAATGTATTTATCTATGAGTTTTGAGGTAGAAGGAATAAAGATTAGGTTAAAGTTATGGCAGTTTCATCTGTGCTCACACAAGACAAGAAAATATAATATTTAGAGGGAGGGAGCCCGATGGCAGGATGACTTTTGCTAAGTCAAGGTAGGTAGATTCCAGGTTTGGGAAGAAAATCGTAATGAAGTAACAGGAGTCTTTCCATTCTCAACAGTTCCTAAAATTATACCTTGAGGCAGCTTAGGCAGGCCATTTTCCCATCGGAGTAAGAGACTAGACGGCACCTTAGAGATCAACTAGTCTAAATGCTCCCTTTGCAGATTGTTAAGCAAGGGCCCAAAGACAACTGTGACCAGAGAGAAGGCTGTCTGAGGGACAAATTATGGGCTCTTCATATTAAACTCCTTATATTAGGTCTTGTGTCATCAGTCCCCATGTAACAGATGGACTCCTGAAATCCCTAGGGGAAAAGCTTTTTCATTTAACAACTGGAGAATATAGATTCTGAAGTGGGAATCTCAGCGGTTATTTAATTCAACCCGTACCTGACCAGAAAAAAAAAAAAACTGGTGATTCCAAGCTTACAACAGAATTGGGTTGAGGCAACCACTCACTTTAGCCTGAATGATTATCAGTTAAAATCAATTCGATCGAGCAACAAACATAAATGACTAGTGATACAGCCTACCCCGTTTGGATAGAGGTAGAGGGTAAACATGAGTAAGATAGACACTTCAGCCAGCTGAATAAAGTGAGGCAGGGAGAGAAGGACGCTAGGGACAAAAGGCAAAGTTTGCAGATTTTATGACTTTGCCTAAAGTATGAGCCTGTTAATCTTCAGCCAGGATAGAGCAGGGCAAATAGGAGCTGTGCCCTGAGTAAGGTACTTTTTGGCACGCAGCTGCAAAAGCAAGCAGCTTTGTTTTACAAGGTGTTTGGTTTGGTTTGGGTTGGTGGTTGTTTTTAAATGAGGCTGACTTCACATAAAGGAGCTTTCTCCCCCCCGGGGGGTTTATTGAGGCATTGCTATACTGGAATAAGAAAATTCTGTAGCTCACTTATACCTGTAGCCTTTCATTTATAGTTAAATGTATTTGGTCATGGCAATAAAAAAAAAAAAGACACCCAGAATGATTCTTCCATCTAAATGAATGCAATAATGTATTATGAATAGATGCATTATTTTTTTTTCTCCAGAATTGGTGATGGAGAATCTAACAGAAATAAATGACTAGAGATAAGCAGGGTTACTGTATTGCTTCTACAATCATATACTACAGATCTGGCTCTCAAGTGGTGTTTATGACAAGTTATTAAAGCAAATATCAGAAACAAAATTCCAAAAAGTACTTTAAAACATCAAGTGTAATACTCTACATTTTTCAGCAAGGTATAGTTATACCTATGGCTCAAAAATGTGACTCCACATGAGCTTTTTTGCAGGATTCAGAAATTGAAAACATACCATTAAGTCAATGAACCACACAGTGCTATTCTACTGACTTCCACTCTGACCCCATCCCTGCTGCCCAATTTCTATGCTTAACCTCTTGCCGAGCTCTTTTTAAAGTTTGGATGAACAGCTATTCTGCCAAAAAAAAAAAAAGACAAAACCAAAATCATCATAGGAGTTTTGAAAAGTTGAATACACCTCTGACTGACTAGCTGAGCCAGATACAGTATAGTGATGTTTAAAAAAGGGGTGGACTGAGAGGGATGGTGTTCTCTAAAGTTTCACCCGGAAGTGTCAGCACTTTGTTATCCCTCCTCTGTGACGAGGCACTTTTTCTCTTATTCTTTGATCACCTCTTACTGTCCAAAATTTAGGTGGAAACCATCAATTCCTCGAGGACTTGTGCTTTCATTGCCAAGGAATCTCTTCTATTGGGGCAGATCACAATATATAACTCATGTGCCAAAGATATTGTCTGAGACTCAGGAGGACTAAAGGATTTGCTTATGGTCAGACAGTGTCTGAGGCAAGATTTAAACATGAGTTTTTCTGATTTTAACCCAGTAGTCTATTCACTATGCTTTACTGGCACTGGTGTTTAGATGGACAACTAGAAGTCTTGATTTTATTTCCTACTTAATTAAACCCATCAACTTTAATTCATACTGGGAAACTTGGTTTCAGACTGAGTGTTGAAAGCATAGACTAGGTGGTGATTAGCCATAAGGATATCTGGTATTTACAGTAAATAGCACTTTAAGGTTTGTAATTGATAGGATCGTAGAGGAAAGGAAGGTCAGAGGCCAAGTAATCCAACCCTTGCTTAGTTTTTCAGAAAAGGAAGCTGAGGCTCAGGGGAGTTGTGATTTACCCAGGGTCCTATAGTTCTTTGAACTATACCGTGTTGCCCTTTTACAGAGGCTACCTCATTTGATCCTCACAAGGACACGGTGAGGTAGGTGCTGTTATCCCCATTTATAGAGATAAGGGAACAGACAGAAATTAGGTGACATATGCCAAGAGTCTTACAGCTAATGTCAGTCAGGATTTGAACCTAGATATTCCTAACTCAAAATGCATTGCTTCATCCACTATCCTGTGCAATCCCTCATCCCAGCAACGAAGTGAAACTGGAAAGCACAATCAATAGCAACACTCCAGTATTGTTCTTTTCTCTTTTTTTCCCCGTAGGGAGCCAGAACTTCAAGACAAGAAGTGATCTCAGAGATCACCTAATCCAACATCCATTTTTCATTAGAGTCCCAGGGAAGTTAAGTGATTAGTCCAAGGTCAACAGGCATATCGAGGTCCTCCTGACTCCCAAGGCAGTGTTCTTTCTACCACATAATGCTACCATTGTTTAGCCACAGATGATAGCCATAGGCCAGAGCCAGCTGATTTGATTATGAGAGAAGCCTGAGAGAAAAAAAATGCAAATCCATCACCACTGCTGGAAAATCAACTAGAACATTCCCCTAATGATGGTAGTTAGTCGTATTTTCTCTAAATGTCCTGGGCCTTGAGTTTTCCTAAGGAAATATGGCCTACACCAAAAGCAAAATAAAGAGGGTTACTTTTTGTAGTTACATGTAAGTAAGCAAGTAAGAAGCTGAGGTGGAGACAATGTGAGTAAAGCCGATTAAACTCCCTGCCAGCCTCCAAGCTTACCTCAAGTCCAGTATCAACAAATATGCCTCAACAACCCAGGCTTCATCTATAGGTTTACTCTTTGGCAGCATTAACTTGTCAGTCATTCCTCCCTAGGTTATTCAAAAAAGACAAATAATTTGACAAATGGGAATTACACAGCGAGGGCTGTGCTTAATAAGCTGTCTTTCCCAAGTGGAAACTAAGACAATTCAGAAACAAAGTTAGGATAACTAAGGTATCTCTCCCCTCCTTTCCCACCACATTCCAATCTCCCCCTCCCCCACCCCCCCAGCAAAGTGCAGTGTCTTTGTGAATGATTATTCAAATAATGCACTTCTAATTAAACTATGGAACATTTCCAGAAGGACTGGGTTTTAGAAAATTGAAGATCTAAAATTATTTTTTAAGTGTGTGGCTAGTTTTTTCAGGAAATGGTTGTGAGTTCCTGACTATGCAGCTGATATTGAGGGCGACATAATGTACATACCCTACTCTGAAAAGTTTGTGAATACATATCTCCGGAGAGAATCCTAACCAGTAAAATGACTAGCAATTACAGAGGAATAGACTAGGGTAAAAGAAAAGAAAAGAACCAAAGAAAAGAAAAGGAAAAAAAGAGGAAAGGAAAATACTTTGAAGGCAATTTTTCCATAGGAAAAAAATATTTTATTTTTTAAGAACAAATTCAGTTTGAAACAGACCTGGAATGTGATTTTTCACGGATTTTTCATTTTCGGGGGGTGGGGTGGGTTGGGGGGTGGGGATGGGTTGGGGTGAGGACTAACTGCGATGTGGAACTAAAGCAGATTTAAAAACCTATGACAGACTATTAAAAAAAAACAAAGAAAGAAAAAATATTTATAACTCAAGCATAATACTGTGTTACTTACAAATTGGACAACAAAATTTTAAATAAATATTCATGGTACACAATTACGGCACAAATATGCAGCAATTTGGCAACCTTTTAAACCATTTTTTTTTCCTCATTACAGTGCAAAGGGGAAAGACACTGCCTTTAAACAAGCTGTAGCTAAATACATTGCAAAATTCAAATTTTATACAAAACATCTTACTTAGACTTTATAAAAAACCAACATTGCTCTATGTACACAATCTGGTTAAGAAAAGCCATTTCTGTCTTGTTTTCATGTGTATTTTATTAAAAAGGTGAATAAGGCTACTGTAACACCCCGAATCCATATACAGTATATCTGAACCTATTTACAGCATCTTCACTTAAACATGATGGTGCAAATTCCAAAGTCAGGTGACTAGGGATGATAATACAAGCAAGGCATTTACAGTAACTTTCCAAAGCTGAACCAACTTCAAATAAAGGAACAGTTGGTAGATTGTCATATTCTGCACCAGACACAAAACAGACACACAGTACACATTTTTCAATTGGTTGCAGGTAACTCTTCATTGATTCATCTGATTTTTCACAGTTTAGTACATGACCAAAACGTAGCCAACTGATGATACATAAATTTGATTTCATTAAAATCAGACTCACTATTCCCAGGTTCCCCCTTCTCTTCCCTCTCCCCACCCTGAAAATAAAATTTTAATGGCTTACAAGAAAATCTTGTATGGATTCACATAAAGAAGAAAAGGGTTGGGGGTGATGGAAAGAATTACATATGTACTGCGGTTAGTCACCATGGTAACATTCCACAGAACTATGATATAGATATATATAATATATATTGCAGATATATATTATACATATATGTACACACACGCCACACACCCATTCTCTCACACAAACACACATTTTGGACCAACATCATTTTTCAGGTTCAGGAAATAGAGAGAATTATCATTTCTGTGACAGTTCATTTTTGCAGGTACTCACTGGAGGTTTGAGAACCTTAAAATGCCGTTGCTACATTTTTTTTCTTCCAATTCAGAAAGCAAAGTGTTACCATAGTAACAGGACCATATTAAAGATGTCTATTTTGCATAGCACATAAAAAGTAGGTTTCGTGTTTACTTTTTTTTCTTCAGAAGGGAAGGCAGGGAGAAGGAGGGGAGGGAAGGGGGGGGCAAAAGCTAAACTTTTAACTGGAACCCCCTCAATGTGACCTGCTGGATTCTAGCGAACACTTCAGCCATAAGGCAAGGGAAAACACAACACAGAAAATAAATGCCGGAACATCTTGTCATTGTTAAATATATGATGCAGCAACATCGATTTCCTGGTATTTTGGGGCTTGTATTTCCTAGTCTACTGTTACGTGAGATGCCTTCAGAGGACTTCTGTTATTTTTGTATTTGCTCTCATTATTGTTATTTTTGGAATGAAGTTGTTTTTCCCAGAAGTAGCTGTCCAATTAAAAAAAAAAATTTCTTCTTTTTTTTTTTTAAAGCACTGAGAGGTCAGACCATTTAATTGCCACAAATGAATTTCACATCTTCTGGTGTGCACTCCGTGCAATCTTAAAATATATATTAGTAATAATCTTTCATTTTATATCCCTTGTGTTCTATACACCTATTATAAATAAGTCATATCTTCCTCCTCCCCCTCGACATCATAATTTATTTCAGTCTTGCGGACTCTTAAGAGGTTTGCCATATGTGCTTTACTTTTAAACAGAGCACCGGGTGAACTGCTGTGTCAGTCACAGTACCTAGACTTCACCATGCAGCAGGGACAGCACTGCCATAAACCAAAGTGTCATAAGGCTCAATCTGGGTCTCTGTGTATAGGATGGGGGAGGGGGAGGGGGAGGGGGAGAGGTCTGACCTACCTTTTATATATGAGAATTCTTTAATAATGTCAATGATGATGGAAATTACAGCCCATTTGACCTTTGGCTTTTGAACTTCTAGGTCAGATTTGGCTCTCTGCTATTCTCCTAAATGCTTTCCCTGTGTTTCATAAAATGTGATAAGTATAGCAGCTGAGTCTGCTTTAAAAACCATCCCAAAGCAGACTAAGACTTTCCTACAGCTTCAGAGCTGTGTCTCTTATTGCCAGTACCACAACAGTCCTGCCCTAATATATCATCAGCGGCCTACTATTGTCTTTCCCTCCAAGCTTGTTCATTTACTAACAATACCCCCCTTTGTTCTACTGAACCAAAAGGTACTATTTTTTTTTTCTCTCCGAACATTGCTATTTGATAACAGTGAATTCCTTCAAATGCAGCCCTAATCCACTGCGTGTGGTGTTGTGTCTCCTACTTGCCTCTTAAAACTTAGCAAACCAAAGTGCTGTGCTACCTAAAAATGGTTTTTTTGTTTGTTTGTTTCCAGCTTCATGTTTCAGAGGCAGCAGCATGAACTGCAATTGCAGTCAGCCCTTTCCCCCGCCCCACCCCCATCCATGAACTCCTAGTCTTATTCGGCGGACCGGCCTAACTTCTGGCTGGAAGGCTCCTTATTAGCAAACACAATTTCTAGAAAATGTATTACCCATTCAACTATAGCTGCTGTAGCAAATGGAAGGAGCAAAGAACTCCCAACAACATTAATGTTCCATTAGTGATGCCGGATGTGGAGTGAAAGGAAATCTTGTGTGAAGAAGAATGGCAGGGCCCTGGATACGACAGAAGTGAATGGAACAGTGTTGAACTAAAAGCAAGAGAACTTTTAAGAGTCTTACTTAGCCACAGAGGTCTGTGGGACACATCCAGTACGCGCTGAGAGAGAGATACACACACCGAGTTGGGAGACTGCAATGCAAGCTCCAGATCCTAGAACATCTTCCCGGCACGTCTAGAACTAGTGTTGTCCACAAAGCACTCCTTCTTCCCTTGGCTTTTTATACATGCCTGAATGCCTGCAGCATCCCATGGCTTAGAGGATGATGAATGTAACAACAGTACAGCAATCAGAATGGGTATCTTCTATATAAAGTCTTCCAGCTTCTAGTGAATGTTTATTCACCAAGACAGAAATTCTACAGACTAGGTAAGCTGTCCCAGCTCAAGAAGGCTCTCCGCGAAGGGGCTTGGTGCCTTTTCCCCCCACTGTGCTCTAGTCAATCCTAATGCACAATGTGCCATTAAAAACCCTCAACTGAAAGCATCTGACCAGTAAGTTTCCTCTGGGAAATCAAAAGGTACCACCAGAGAGTTCTTTCAGACCTTGTAGTAAATGTTTGCTGGACTCTGTGGAGGCATTTCTTGGACTATGTACACTGGATGCCCATAATCTCCGCTGACTTTTTCATAGTGAGGGCAGAAAACACTGTCTGCAGTCCTTAAGGGGATAATAATGTCACTGGGCTCAGAGCCATTGTTGTTGCCACTTCGTTTGGGGGTGGCTAATGTACTGAGGGACAGTGTCGTAGTGTGCTGGGGTGAATGCTTCCTATGTCTTCTCCGGTACTTTAGTAAAAGAACCACTAAGGTGATGATGATGACAATGAAGATGATGCATCCTGAAGCAATCCCTGCAAATAAGGCCACTTCGGAACCAAGGATATTGTTCCCCGAATGTCCAGCACTGTTGCCATCTGTGCTAGAACCTAGAGAGAATCAAAGACAGAAAGAGAAAAACAGAATTTATCACTGCCCTGGATGCTGACAGGCTATTTCTGCGGCCCTTTAAAAAAAAAATGTGAAAACTAAGCAGAACCAAAGAATTAACTGGCAGCTAAACTTTGACAAACCAATTACCCCGTTCGACAGCTGAATGCAAACAGCAGAAGTCAGCAATCAATAGGAAACAAGACTTTGTGTCTCTGGGTCTTACTTTTATGCTGCTTTCAAACCACATTGTTTTCTTTTTATACATCATCATCCATCAGCAGCAAGGACTGGCAGTGACAGCCAGCTCTTGATTCATGCCTCATCTTTTAACCGATGTTAGCTAGCCTAAGGCAGCAACGGGGGCGGGGAAGGAAGAAAAAGAAAATGGCCAGTTCTCAGCTCAGGTTTTACTGTTCACATTGTATTGCCCTGACGCCTTCCTTTAAGGGTGGTGGTTTCATGGGAGTCTTCAAAAATAGCTGGCTTCTAAGGAAATGCCCCGCCTACTGGTAGAACAGCCTTAGAATGTGAAAAGAATGATGAGAACCAGGAAAGCTTTCCACTCGTAACCCATTTTTATTTTTTGATTTGCACTTAAAATACAGTTGGAAAGCAGGAGAAACTCTCACACTGAACAGACTGCCAACCCAAATGTTAAGAACTAAAAAAATTGCCTGGCATCATTATATTATCCATTTATCAGTTTGTCACAAGAATTTGACACATCTTGTCATAGAAAGTTAGAAATAACAACTTCCCTCCTTGACGCTTGATAAGAGATAGAATATTGCTGCAGATGCTAAATTCACATGACTACCCACTAGGCACACAGATCCCAGAGCACAAAATCGCTGACTTCCACTCAACAAGTGCTATATAAAAAAATTCATTAGCATGGCAACAAATATATAGCTATTGCTAGAAGAAGACTGTTAAGAAAATGAAGTCAAATGACAATCAGGTTTGCCTGGCAATATTCTAAATCTCTGTCAGTGATCTGTTTGATTTTTATATAAATTTAAAATGCAAAATATTTTTAAAGTGCTCTATTAAAAAGAAAAAAAAAAAGACCGAGCCTAGAAAATAATCTTTAAAACCCAACTATCTGAAATGTACAAAAGGATCAATTAGGCTCTTTGTGGACTAGATATAATTAGATGAGAGATTAGACCATTAATTATATATACATTAATGTAAGATTCAAACTGATGTGGAAAACCAGCTTGATAATGCATTAGGAAGGAAAAAAGAAAGACTGAAAATTACTCTGGGCTCTGCCAGGCTAGTGTTATAGACTAGCTCTTATAGCAGCTAAATAAAGCAATTTTGAGATGTGTATATAGCCCAAACTTTCTTGGAAAGAGATTTTATTCTTATTAGATGCAGTTAATTCTAAATTTAACTAGGTGTAGGACTGTGCTGGAGGAGAGATTATTTGTTTGTTTCACTGCTTGAAAAAACTTTGATGGGGAGGGGTAACAAAAATATTTTTATTTGGTTCTATCCCTAAAAGATTATCTTCAGCTGATTACAGATGACAATATTTTCAATAAAACAATCAGCCAAACAGAAAACCTAATAATCCTAACGTAATTGGGGGGGGAGGGGGGAAGAGAAGTGACCAATTGGTCATTACATTAGAAAGTACCACCCCATAACAAAATCGTGCTCATCTACCTGGATTTGGTTTTACAAAAGGACTTGTTGTTGAACTTCTTCCATTTGTCCCAGCTTCCAGTTCTGGACGTCTTGTTGGGTCATTATTCCTGGTTGACCCAGAAGAACTGGCATCTATATGAAAAACAAATGATTAATTACGGCTTAGACATCTAATGATATTAAGCTTTATGAGCTGGATATAGATCTCATGAGGCATGAATAGCTCTGAACAGAAGATTCTTTATGCAAAGTACTGTGAGATACAAGAATGTAATTTTCCTTTTAAAGCAAAATGGTTATACTAGTGATTTCAGAGGTTTAGATTGTGAGGCCATCTGTGGAAACTATAGGGATTCTTGCATTTGGCAAGCAAAGCTTTGCAGATGACATTTCAATTTAACTGAGCAAGTTGATTGACTACTATACCAATTTCTAATTAGAAGAATAATTCTTTCTTTCTGCACAATAGGTTATCTATATATGAAAAGACACAATGAACAAAAACCTCTTCTGTAGTCAGAATTCAGGAACGAGCAAAACTGTAGAAACATTGGTTTTCATTTTATATCATGTAATTTTGAACCGTGGAGATATTTTGCTTTTGAAGAAAGAAAACAAAAATATTGAAATGCTGGCTTCCTGGCTAGCCTTTCCTTTTAGAGAGATCTCCAATAAAAGATTCTTATTACATTGATTTGAGGAAATCTGTCAGTAGCTCATAGTACAGTAAAACAGGCTTTGCTTTCAAAACTCAGGGGAAGAATGAGTGAGCTAGACTCTGTTGGCACACACTGGTCCACCCTATTAAAAGAAGCCTGAACTCTAAGTGTGGGGACTGAAACAGATCAAAGGGATTTCATGAAGCAGCAGATGGTCTTTACCTTGTCCAACTTTCATGAGGATCTTCATGGCTTTTGTCTGGCACACCCCTCCCTCCTGGTTATCCAGGCCCTCCAAAGACCCATTTGATGTAGCTGATTAAAAATAAAATGAACAAAAAAAATAAAGAAAGAAAAATCAGGAAATCAATAAGCCAAGTTTACATGAACATGAAATGTCTGAAAACAATTTTAAAAAATAAGAATTCGCTCTTAGTCAGTCAAGTTTTCCAAAAGGGTTTGTTCCCCAAAAGGCATGAAATGCTCAAAGTCAAAAAGCAAAAGAAAATAGAAAAAAAAACAAAAAAACCACAAAAAATAAAAATAAAAATGAACAAATCGGCAGGTTGTATATTTTACATAAACAGTGGTGTATGTATGTTATTAGGATTCATATTTACTTAAGTACTTTCTTCTTCCTTGACAATTGACTGTCTAAGTACTATTATTCTAGATAAAAGGGATGGTGCCTTCCAAAAAAAGCCAACCAATCAACGATTTCAGGGATAAGCTCAAAAGAGCAAGGTACTTGATACCGTAATTTTTTAAAGTGACAATCACCAAACAACACCTGCTTCCTCCAGTATAGATTTCCTGTTGAAAGAACAATTAGCTTGATTCTCCTCCCTGCACTAGGGAATATAAATTCTCTAAGCCAAATACAGAGAGGGACCCCTTTTTGTCCCTCCCCTCAACCTCTCCCTACCCTTTCTCTTCCCTGGCTCCTGTACAGTATCTCAAAAGAGATTTATTCTCCTGTAAGCATAGTTACAGGTCCTGATGTCATTCTTTAAATAGAGACATCTACTTTAAAAATAGAAAATGGGGTTTCCTGCTTTCAGAGATTCACAGCCTAGGCTATATCCTTCACAATAAGAGTCAGGTCTTGGGAAACATTTGAAGGGATGGTTCGCACCCACAACACTAACTATTTTGCTCTTCAGTACTGGAAGGAACGTGAATGACTTCTTTTTAGACACAACATGTCTCATATTCATCAATCTGGTGCATAAGGCTAGAGAGGTCCTATTCAAAGCCCAGGGTACATGTAGGTAGGTAAGTGGGTGTAGGCTTCCTTATTGTAGTCCAGACCCCTGCACCAATACTGTTCAAAGATGGGGGACTGACTAGACACTTGCAGTAGAAGGGGGAAAGGAGAGAATGTGGACACTGTGACACCAGTTTAAATATTCTTTTAACTCTGTTAAATTTTTCTGTTTTTAAATGTTTTGTTCTGGCCCTTGTAATAACGGGTCCAGATGAGCCCTGTAACTGAAGGTAAGTAGTTAGAAGCCTGGCTAGCAGGGAAAGATTGTATTTAAATAACTGGATTAGTAATATCAGTTCCAGATTCTGAGGACTAGAATCAGCCAGAAGTAGGAGGTTCAGAAGGAAAATTGTATTTCTTTCTTCTAACTGCAGAGGGCAAGGAATGGAGTGTTTCATATGACAGTGGATTTTTTTTTTATTGTAATTAAAAAAGGTCTCTGAAAATCAAGAGAACTTTACACAGAAAATAGCTTATGCACGTTTGTGCAGGTAACGGGAGGTCAGGATTTTTCCTGGCATATATGCAAAGGGCATTCTCCAATGGGGATACAAGAGTATGTTCTCTAACTACGCTGTCCAAGAATTAAATTCTACCTGATCGCTATACGTGCAACTAGTCCTTAAACATTGAAAGCTGATACTTTTATGCACCAGGAGACAGCATATTTACTACCCTTGCTTTCTCGAATTCTCAGGATTCATTCTGCTTTCTGCCTAAGAAAATAAACAGGTGTTTCCCCTGTGTTCGTATTGCTTTTTGCTTTTCCCAAAGCACGTTCTGCTCCCCCAATTCAATAAACTCCAGTGGCTCCCTATTACCCTAGTGACTCCCTCTCTAGGTTCTAATATAAACTCTTCTGTCTGGCATATTAAGTTTGTCACAATTTTATTTTATCTTTCTAGTTTTCTTACACTTTACTCCCTTCCACACACTCTATGGTCCAGCCATACTGGTCTACTTGCTGTTACTCACATACAATGCTAAATATTTAGCCTCCCAACCTTTGCACTAGTGCGCCCCATTATTGGAATCCATACCTTCTTCACTTCCAACTCTTAGAATTCCTGATTTCCTTCAGGACTCAGCTCAAGTGACACCTCTAAAGCCTTTCCCAAGCCCTACAGCTTCTAATACTCTCCTTCCCAAACCTACTTCGCATGCATTTTGTTTACATTCTGTGTATATTTATATACGCTCATGTTAGCTCCCCTGCTAGAATGTAAGCACTTTGGGAACAAGGATAGTTTCACTTTTATCTTTTAGCCCCCGAGCTTAGCACATTGCCTGACATACAGCAAGCACTTAATAAATGCTTATGGATCAATTGATTGATGTTTATAATTCACCCCAAGTCGTAACCTTTCTGCTATAGCTTGTATTGAATTTTCATTTAACAGGTCCTTATGAAACTAAGATAAATTCTAAGCTTAAAATAACTTTATTGTAATGGTTTCCTTCCACCCAAAGCTCACATAAGGCCACAGATGTAGAGTTGGATAGGACCTGAGGTTGTGTTGTCCAGCAGATGAGGAAACTGAGACCTAGAGATATTAAGATTGGGCAGATAACGAGTAGCAGAACTGGGATTTAAACTAAAGTTCTCTAATTTAAAAAAGGAAAAAAGTATTCTTACCCCTGAACCAAATATCGTCTCTCAGCTTGAAGCTCTACTAATAATATTACTAATTGCATTGTTTTAGTGATGTACCTGGACTCACCACAGATTCTGAAGAAATAAGCAAATTATTTGCCATACTACTTAACAGCAACAACTCAATACTTAACAGTTTGCATGAACCTAAGCAATAAACTGAATCTTCATAGCTTGCAAGAATCCAAGTTCATCATGTTTCATGAGTACTTAGTTTTTACCTTTATCCTCCTCCTTCATCAAATTAAAACATAGATTTTAGACCTTCTCTATTTCTAATCTACCAACCAGTTCACCCATTAAACAAAAAAAGCAAAAAACTAGAAAACCATATATTTTCTAAGTGGACTTTCATCATCTCTGTATATAGATTTAACAAGGTCCTACCTACATGGTTCAGTTCTTGACCCAAAGTTCTTTCCCCTTTTCACTATTTTTTTTTTCAAATATAAGAGGTATCTGCACACAAAGGATGGAATTGAGAACTGTGACTCATGCTTATATGATGACTTCACTTATCTATGTGCATTCCTCAATGTTTTACATTCATTGGACTGACTCTGAATTTTTTTTTCTTTGCCCTATCTTACATTTGTACTTCTGCTATTAGCTAATAAGTAGTCTTTCAATATGTCTTATTCTGTGCTATAGAGATATAAATGTACCCTCATTTACAATAGTACCAAGTCCCACAAAATGAGTGGGCTAAAAAAATCAGTGCTCACATGATAAAAACAAGATTTGAAGCATGCTTTCATGGTCTCCCCAAAAATAATGGGAAGAAATGTTTGCTGTTTTTACATCTGAAAGTGGGGGGGGGGGGAGAGAGATTTCTGGATGTAAAACCAACCAAGTGGGTGCCAAAAGGTACTTTTTATGTACCAAATGTGCCAAACTTTATGTACCTTGTGCCAAAATGCAAGGGGTAAGGGGAAGGTAGAAAGGCAGGATGTAATGATAAATAGAAATAATATTTTTTTAAAAGCTGAATGGACATGTAGGTGATGGTTCTTAATCTTTTTTATATTTGTGTCATGATCCACTTTGACAGCCTGGCCTATGGATCCCTTCTCAGAATAACATTTTTAAATGCATAAAAATAAAATACATAGGTTTACAAATGACATAAATTACATTGCAATAAAATCTATAAAAATATTATTTAAAATAAGTTCATAGACTCCTAGTTAAGAATCTGTAGTCACTCCTGATTACACCTGATTTGTGACTGCCTTAGGTTGCCAATATTTGGGTCATTTTAAAATTTCTTGTCTCCTGAATAACATTTCTGTTACATTAGGAACAACTGGATTTAGCCTAAAATGCAGTCAAACCAAACTCTCTCACTCACAAAATTAAAAAGAAAACAAAACAAAGCAAAAAATAACAAATAAAACTAGTACCAATTACAGAGGTAACTTGAGTTAACACTCCAAGTGCACAGGAAGATGGTGTGAGGAAAGCAGATCTATCTCAGCAGGGTTACTAAGTGAGACTGAGCAAAACTGCAATGAAGTTGATGTATTTGTTTTTTATGAAATCAAACTGGTTTTTGTTTTGGGGTGTGTGTGTGTGTATATGTGTGTGTGTGTGTGTGTGTGTGTGTGTGTGTGTGTGTGTGTGTGTTTTAAACTTCTGCTAAGGACAACTTTTGAGGCATTGATATTGGATGAATGAATCTTCAATAGAATCCACTTTTCCTGCCTTCCAATGGTTCTTCTGAAGACACAGGATATTGCTTAGAGCCAGAGACGGGCTGCATACTTTGAGAAATGATTTTCAGAAAAGGACTAGGCTCTGCTCCTCCCTTTAATTTAAACTGATAATTAGCCTAAGTTACTTGAGGAAATTATTCCAAAAAATGTCATTAACACTGTCAAAATATCACCTGATGTATTTGGCTATGGGGCTGTTTGGGTGGGGGTAGCTGAAACCCACTTTTCTAGGCTTCACAGTGATGAAGGACTTTCATTTTAGAAGAGAGGAATCATCTCAGATGTCAAAGAAAACACTGTTTCAAGATGTTAATACTTGTTGAAAGCTCAGTGTACAAAAGTCAAACATAATACCAACTGCAAAATATTCCTGAATGTTTTCAGCTGGTTTTATATTTGATCCTAGATGCAAATTACAGCTACCTTGATCCAATCCTCCCTGTCCCCAACCTATTATATGCTTGTCTGAGGAAGGGGAGGGGATAACCATAATCCTGTCGCCCTCTTAACATTGGCTTTGACTACAGCCAAGATTTTCCTGTAACACAGAGATTTTTTTCACTTTGTGGTTTTGTTTTTTTTGTCATTATTGGTAGGGTTTTTTTTTAATGATAGTTTCAGCTGAAGGCTATGAGCAGTTATGAAATCATTAAATTATTTGTCTGCATTTGAAAAGTGAAATTAATACTCTCAGTCTTGTCTTCACAGCAACAACCACCAAGAAACCTTTAAAATACAGTGAGATTTGAAAAAAAAAATAAGACACTACCCAATGCTTAGGAATAAAGCTTAGTAATAAAATTTTAAGAGCATATGATCCAATGATTTTAGCATTTGCTTTATTTTTTAATTATTCTCATAAGAAAGCAAAAATACATTTATTCATTAATCTTCAATTGAATAATGGCACCAGAAATGGCAAGTATTTTTAGATTATCTTCTTCATCATAACCTAATGAAGCTACAAACAGGAGATTGCTAAATGGATGAAACTATGTTTACTCAATTAAACAGTTAAAAAAAAAAGTCTGATTTTGCCATAGCTTAGCTTCTGGTGAATGGCAAATCACTATAGGTTCCCAGAAAAAAAAGTATATCCGATGGAAAGTTGCCATAAACAGTTTTCCACCAGGCAGATCTCAAAGCCTGATTTGCAGTAAGTAAAGATCATTATTTAATCAAAGGTATCCAGAGTCCATATTGTTTAAATGTCCCCAAATGTTTCTGAAAACTACTCTGATCAGATTTTGAGTTTTCACAGTTTTCTTCTTTGACACTTACTTGCAGCTCTTGCTAACTATGTGTGTACTGCTCTGGCTATCTGCAAAAAAAAAAAGGCAACCCGAGAAAACCAGAATAAGCAGACAAGAGTATTTCTGGCTATGATTTTTATATGGTCCCCATGGAGAGGAAGTAATATTACATTTTAATATGTCTTCATTTGATTGTTATTACTCTGCTTCCCAGGAGGCTAAGCTGCTGCATGGATCTTGGCTGTGTCCAGCCCATCCCGTTGGTAACATTGCTCTAATCAGATGGAGAATTAAGCTGCTGGATTTGTGCCTATATATGGCTTTCCATTCACAAAGAGATTAGAAATGATGGCAAGAATGCAAAATCAAGGCTGTTTCACTCTAAAAACTAAAAGAAAAATCTCTACTACCTTCAATATTTTTTAAAAAATATTTAAACTGTAACACTCATGAAAATTCAAGCCTGGCCTATATACTAAACACTAGTATAGATGGGCAGAAGGGGAGAACTGAAAATAGTTTGGTACCCTAAATTCAATAAAAGCATTCCTCAAAACAGAAAAGGTCAATTAAAGAGAGACAGAGAGAGGAACTGAGTAACAGTTGAAATGTTTTCTACAGAAGTAAAAACTTGGACTTTGTGAAAAGCAAACATTGTTATCATTGATATAATAAAATCCCATTTGATTGCTATAATAAATGATATAATAATCCCAAATCTCATTCAAGCAAATTCATGACTAAGGACTGGACTAGTGATTTCTTTGGTACAGGGAAGAAGCCCTGGATGAAGAAATACCTTCCAGCAATGTAGGCCAGCATCTACTCTGTGACTTAAAGCCTTAGAAAGTTGCCTAAAGCACAGAGAGGCTAAGGTTAAGTGACTTGCCCTGGATCATACAGCCTAGCTTCAAGGCTCCCTCATCTACTATGCTGCCTCTACGTGAAACAACTTACTTAAAACAACAACAATAACAAAGCAAATCTCGTATGGATAGTCTCTTTTACGCATGTTCTTCTCTTCCATTACGCTATCATGTACAATCCATGTGAGCCTGAAGTTTCTTAGGTCCATCCCACCTCTACACAGAAATGGAGACTTTCAAGACAGATTTCTGACATCTCAATAAAGGGAAAAGGAATAAGCATTTAATAGTGCCTTGTATGTGCTGGATACTGTGCTAAGTGCTTTTTACAAATACCATCTCATTTGATCATATCAGAAGACTTTTATGTAGAAAATGAAGAAATTAACACAATATAATCTATAAAGAAAAGCAAGGCAAAGTGATTGTTGAAAATGTACATGAAATATGAACTACATTATGCTTTTCCTTTTTACAAATCTTTGGGTTTCCACAAGAAACAAAAATGGAATGAGTTATGCCAGCCAAGGAGTACGTAGGTGGATAGATGTTAGGTTACTTAATATGAAAAGTATTGTGCAACAAAATCAGGATACATCTATCTTAACTCACTGTCATCAAATGCTAACACATTCAAAAATATACTTCAAGAGATGAGGACCAGAAAAAGAATCAATTTCTAGGCACTCAACTGAAGGTTTGATGCCTCATTCAGCATTAACAACACATGGCTATCCTTTTAAGAGAGAGATAGTAGGGTTATAGAGACAATCTTGTAGTGAAGCTAGACCTGTGTTCAAGTCTATACTCTCAACACATGCTGACTATGTGATACAAGTCCACACTTCTCAGCTCTAGCAAACTCTTTAAGACTCCACTGGGGAGAAGGTGTCAATTTGAATGTCATGACAGATAGAATTTCCTCACCTGAGAGTTTCCTATACCAATGAAAACACAGGTCTACGTCCTATTCCATCCTTTTAAGGCAGCTAAGGACTAAACATAGTCATGACAGTATTCACGTAAAGACAAGCATTACTTTTGCTTTGTAGCCAATTGAGGAATTACAGGGAAAGCTTGGGACAAGGAAACAGTTAGGTGCAAAAGCAGTAAAGAGCTTTCAGGAAGCTTTTGGAAAATGCCCTGAATGAAGAGCACAGCATAGCATGACTTTCCAAGAGGGCTGCTAGACTAGTCTGTCACTAAGAGTAAATCATCAGCATCCTTTCAAAACTCTACCTAGGAACTTCTTTCCATGAAAGCAAATTTCACCTTCTTTTGAAGCAAACATTGCGGATGCTTCTATGTTTTATCCCTTTGCAGTAGTAAAGAATCAACTGATACAAGAATGAACCACTCCATGTAATTCAACATTTCTTAGCACTCTGATTTTTTTTTTAATCTCCCATCCATGTTTTATTGGTTTTTCTTTACTAACATGAGTAGGTTATTTCCACTTGTAAAACATTGTACCATGTTTGTGATTTTTGTATCTATGAAAATCTCATACAAGATCCAAGTGTCAAGTGATTATTTTGAAAGCATGCATTAAAAAAAATGAGTTCTAGCCATTTTGGACTGAAAATTCAGAATGCTAAGAGTTACTTTTTTGAGAGGTAAAAGTAAATCATATAAAAAACTAATTTAGATGGGATTATACTTCACAGCTGAAAGGACCTTCAGGGTCTTGTTTTAAAGATGGGAACTTGCCCATGTCACCCAGATGGTAAGCATTACAGGCAGGAGTTGAGCCCAGGTCTCTGACTCCAAGGTCCGTCTCTGTCTACTATATCAAACTGCTCTAGAGTAGCACATTACAATTTAATCTTTTGGGCCAGTTCAGTATTTCCCACAAACACCAAAAGGCTACTGCAGATACATTAATTCTGAAATAAAAGATAATATGTAACTACCTACCTTCTCTTCTAGTTTGTGACATGCATTATGTATAATAATCTATTCTACAAATATATTAGAAAGGAGAAGAAGGGGAATTTAGAGGTTTAAAATTTTTTTAAAAGATACTTTGATTTGAACATTAACTCAGATGTTTTCATGACACCCATTGCTCCAGTCATTTTCAGATGAGAAAAAAGGAAGAAATGCCGAACTGAGTCAAGGAGCCAATACAATGCATGTGCTTTACCTACACATCCCTGGGTGTCAATCTCAAAAGTGCAGGTAATAGTAACAATTAAGAAATAGTAAATAAATAGGATTCAGAAAACAACAAATTCCACCCCATTTTACTCATAGATTGTCACAGTCTTTTAAAGCCACACAGAATCTTTACAGCTTAGACTACTTAATTTAATTAAATTGAGTACCAGAGGCCATCATTAACGTTGTTTAAAAGACAAACCTAGACTGTCATGTCCTAGTCCCTAGAGAAAAAACAATAGAGAATGACAAAGCCCAAAGTACCTTCCCATGCTCCCTCCAACAAATCCTACTTTCTCAGGAAGTATAGTCTTGGCCATAATAAATTGTCTGCCTTTCTTCAACTAGAAGTTTGCTAAAATGCATGAAATTTAGTATGGTGTAGTTTATTTTATTCTCTTCTATCTATCAAACACTACCCCCCCTTACCCACTCCCTCAAAAAAAAAAAACAAAACCAAAAACCAATAAACTCTCTAGCTGGATCCATCATTGTATTGCCTGTATAATTAAATTCTAAGAAATGAATTGTACTGGGGTAGAGAATCCTTTAACAAGCCCCAAATTCTATTGCTAAAAAGTTCTTTAAAAAGAACTAAAAAGTCTTTATAGACTCATGCTGGTGGAATAATACCTCATTAGGATAAGTTCTGAAATGACTTGGTAAAAAAGCTGCTCATCGGCATGCTTTAAGAGATCTTGTCTTATTGCCACAGTGATTCAAACAGGGTAAATTTACAGAGAGCTTGAATGTCAATAGTATAAAGAGATTTTGTCATTATGCATGTGCGAGGAAAATTTTATTATCGACAAAAAGCCATTAATTAAGATGAGTTGGAGTTGCTTTAAGAAGGTAACTAAATGATCAGTTTCAATTGAAGTCAGTAAACATTTTACACAGTTGGCCTTCTAGAGACAGTGAGAAGAGCTTCATTATACACAAACAAATATAAATAGAGGGAAATGCTTCCCTATTGCCATGATGAGGTCTGCTTAACAAAACTAATGGAATTGGTTAACATCCAAGTGACTGCTATTTTCTCCACTGGCAGTTTTGGAAGAAAAAGAAATGAATATATGATATATATTATCTGAGGAAGCATTTTTTGTACTCTACCCTTCCCACACAGAAAACCCAAACTTCTTTTCTGACTGAATCGGCTGTTCAAAAAAAAAAAAATCTCAGCTTTTGTATAATGATGGAAGTGTCTGGTTAAGAAAGGGTTATATTAAAAACTTCATAATGATAGAAAAAAACCAACAACCAACAAACTCACGAACCTCTTGCTCATTCTACTGTCACTAATTGCATGCAATGATATTAATGACCCAGTAATTGCCAGACGAGTGGCACTGAAGTGGAAAACATCATTTTGAGGCAGAGTTCATCTCTAGGTGGTAGGACATCACTACTGACTGAGTTAATATCTACTGACAGTTTAGAATATAACACTAGAGATGAGAAAATGTGCCCCTCTGATGGTATAATAGTTTAGATGGACATGATGTTATTTGCTTTGACCATCTAGAGACCAGCAGTAACCCCAATAAAGTGCTACTGTCTGAGTTTGCCCTATAGATGAACCTCATTCCTTTCAGGGGAGATGTTCTATACTATAACAATCTAGAGCAATTTTCCACATGTTTGCTTCAATAAAAGAATACCTTCATCTCTTGATTTTATATCAGGCACAACAAAACTGGGCTTCATTGCAAACACAAAAAGCTATTTACAATCACATAACTATCCTTCAGTAACACATAGTTTGGCACCTCTGTAATTTGATCAATTATGATACTACCGGGGGATTTGCCAAAAACAGTAGCACTTTTACTTGGCTAAGCTAGTCAGAAGTTTAATACATATGTGAATACGCATGTGCATTTAGGGGCTGCTCTTAGGTAGATGGAGATGGTGTTTGTATAAGAATTGTATTCTACAGCGTCTTTCATTGGAGGGTCCTGAAGAAATGGAGGTGCAAGCCATTAAGCCATATGGCTGAGATCCCCAAAGTGGTTACTAGAATGACTGTAAAAATCCATATCTAACAAATTGCTGACAAAATCACAATGGCATGTACTTTCTTGCATCTTTTTCTGTCATTTAAAAGTAATAGTTTAATTAATTTATCTTTTGTGGGGTTAAGATCTTCAGTTAGTTACCAAATGATGCCAGGGACTAAAGACCCAACATAATATAACCCTGGAAGTCATTTTATGTTCATTCTCTCTCTCTCTCTCTCTCTCTCTGCCTTTCTCTTTTTCTGTCCCTCTTCCCCTCTCTCTCTCCTCCCCACATAAAATGACATATACAACCATACATAACACATACATATACACATGTGTGCATACACATGGATATATGTGACTATGTATCTCCAGATCTCTTGTTTTTTACCTGTGTTCTCTATTCCTAATATATGAGAGATAGGGTAATATGGTAGATAAGAGGGTTGGACTTTGAGCTATGAAATTTGTGTTCAAATCCCACCACAGATATTTTTAATCTGTGATTATAGGCAGTTCACTTAGCCTCAGTTTCCTCATTTGTAAAATAAAGATAGTATTTGTGCTACTTCCCTCATAGTGTTATAAGGAAAAATGCTTCGACAACCTGAAAGATGAGTGTAAAATGTTATTACTACTGTATTGCTATAAAATGTGCTATTATCCTAAATGAAGATCTATTTGAAAAAAAAAATGTGTGAATACACTACAAAAGTTCAATTATGGGTAATAGTATGGGTTTTTTTTGGGGGGGTGGTAGGGGAGGAACATAGTTTCTATCTGACCAATGGAGAGATTAAGCACATCCCCGAAGAGGAATGTTTTCCTCAACTGCCTTAATTCTTTAATTCAGCTTCTTTTAATTCTTATAGCACTGTCAACTTTACTACAGGAAACTTGGCATGAGGATTTGGATTTAGGGAACAAATATGTGTGATTTCTTAAAATTATGTAAATATGCCTCCACATAGTAATAGATATTTATAATGTTTTTCTACACCTTTGTTGGATATTCATTTTTAAAGCATTTCATTTTGCTTTCAACTCTGATCTGGATGATGAATACTTAAAGGCTAAGAAGAGATTTGTTTCCTTTTTTGTATTAGTACTTTATCTCCAGTATTGTTAAATCATTTATAAAGCTAAGTGAACTAAAAAAGGCTATAAATAAATAGTAGCTTGGATATTAAATTGTATCTTATGAAATATTAAAAGTAGTTTCATTCTGAGCAATTCCTAAATAATTTTTTTTCCTGCTAAGTAATTATTCTTCATTTTCTGTCTGCTTTCACATCCATTTTACATATAATATCTTTAGTTTCTCTTTGCTCATCAACTCTTCATCCTTTTAACAATCAAATAATCTTGTTCTTTCATTTGCTGCCGTTGGGAATAGAGAGGTGGTGCTTACCAATTTCCTGAGATACTACCTCTGTCTGACTCTAAAGGAGATAAACCATCACAACTACCCAGGTAATGCCACTGAACGTGAACAAATACCATCAATCTATTTTTAGCCTTATTCTCTTCCCAAGCTCTGGGTAGTCACAGACAAAAATCCCAATGGGCCACAATTCCATTAAGCCCTGGGGCCACAGACTTTGTTTGGCCACTTGAAGTTATACAGCAGGCATTAAGACTTTCCTTCCCTAATAACATAACTTTTATGGGCTTTATTTATCTTCAGCCCAGCAAATAGTTTTGCTGGTACACACCCTGTTGAGAGCTTTCAACCAAGTCAGAAAGTGACCTTCAAACTATCAATTTACATTAGGAAATGATAGACATAGGTTATCTAATATTCTGACAGAGGGGAAAATCTAGGTAGTAATGTACTTCCTGGCCAGTCACATCGACAAGACAACTTTTAAACACTTTTTTTTTTTAAATCTACAGGAGACATTTCAAACTACATTAGATCACTCCTAAATTTTCCGTTGATACAGTTTTCTTTATGCAAAAACTTCTGACATTAGAGTTAGATGGAAATACAAAGTGGGGAGGAGAATGATTACACATATGTGGAGATTCCTCCCTGTCTGTCTCTTCTAGGTATTAAAAAGGATCTGCTAACATGCTTGGGCAATACCAAGTACTAGAGGATTCAAGTGAGTGTTTCTTGGTAACAGGAAACAGAGGAGAAAAGTACTTTATAATAACCAGAGAAAATGAGTAAAGGAGGCCTTATAATTGGATCATAAGTTACTGAAACTTATAAACTCCTTCAGGTTTTACTTTATAGATGGTTTGTAAAAGAAAAATTATAGGTTTACCAAGCCACCTTCCCTAGGCCCTCTAGTTTTTGCAAAAGGACACTTGTACCTTTGATTCTGAAGACTATATTGCCCTGTTTAGGGCACCAAATCAGGGGAATGACAGACTCCTGTAGACAGGCTGGTGGGCTGAGGGGATCATTTCCAAAAGTGACACATTTTAAGTATAGAATTAGAAAAGTTAATAGTAACACCTGGCAGTTAGACATAGTACTTTAAGGTCTGTAAAAGACTTTACCTATATTGCATTGCTTGAGACTCACTGTACCCCTCTGAGGTAGGAGTTATTGCTACTCCCATTTTACAGATGAAGAAAGTAAGTCTGAAAGAGGTTAAAATGATTCATCTAAGATCACACAGCAAGTTAGTGTCTCTGAAATAGTATTTGAACTCAGATCTTCCTGGCTCCTAGTGCTCTATGCACTGTGCCTCTTAGTGGAGTTGGTTAAAAGGATCGTTAATCTACAAATGATCCATCAGATAACAATAACAAAATGTATGTTTCAGTTATTGTAAGTAAAATATAACTACAGTTTAAACTGTTGCTATTTCCTTATCTAGCTGCCTCGTCTAATCAAATCTGGCTATTTGAAATAGTGGAAGAATATTTGATCACAAAGTAGATGCAGTGTGGGGTTGGGAGGTTTGGGTTGTTGGCTGGGTTTTTTTTTTTTTTTTTTACAAAGCGTATAACCCTTTTACTCAGACATATGCCTATGCTTCTAGAAATCATACAAAAAAGAAAATTTGAAGATTAAGTTATTAAAGCCAGATTACTTAGGAAAGTGGTTACAGAGTATTTTAGTATACACAAAAAAAGTAAATTCATCTATACTTAACAAGGAGATGGGGATATTAAATGCTCTCTTTTTTTGGTCTTAATACTTTAAATATACTATAGTATCCATTTAAACATTTTCATTCATTCCATTCTGAATAGAAAAAAATAATAAATTTCTAAGCTTCCTCTGAACCCTACCAATTTCATAAGCTGGTATGAAATACCTATTCTGGAGAACTGAACCAATAAAGGTCTTTAGAATGTCTTATTCACTTAGGCAGTCATGTTTCTTAAAGAATGTTTTACTAGGGCATGGAATGTTGCAGCGTAGCTCTGGGAAATACCACACCCATGTATGAATTTGCTAGGCACACCTCAGTATATATTTTATAAAAAAAAAAAGTTCTTAATCAAACATAATCTTTGGGGCCTGGCTTTCTAGATTATTCTTTTGGATCAGGAACTTGGTGGTTTCTAACAAGATAGTGCAGCAAATATAGAGGTATCTAAAGCTCCTATAAAGCCAAACCAAGATCTAGTCTCTTAATAGTGATTTCTTTGTCTACCCAACAACTTTGTCAGAGCTATTATTCACTGATTTAATTTAAAAAAAAAAACTAATAAAGTGGCTTCTACTTTCAGTGCAACCTCTGACTCATGTAATGTTTGTCATACAATGAAAACCTCTTTATAATCTTTTCACATGTACTTTGCCTAGCTGTTTCTGAAGATTGGATGGCCAATCCACAAAACCATGAAAGGGTAGGTGTCCAGGATTGCCGAATCACCAAAATGCTGATTCATTCAGCTCTGGTTTACCTCCTTGAAACACAAAATTTAAACCAGGCATGCAAAGTATCCAAACAGAAGCTCTGTGGCATAGTTATAAAGGAAAATACCAAAATTTCCCAGAAACACTTTGCCAATATTAGTTTGAGCATTCACTAAATCAAAAAGAATTTGCTTGACTTTGGGAGATGGGCTACATATTATGGCACACAAGCAGTTTCTTTTTCACAACTAACATGAATTTGTATTAAATACAAAAGAAAAACTTACATAGTTATATAAAATTATTATTGTTGTTTTAAATCCAATGAACATCTTATTCTATTTAAGAGTAGGAGATCTTTGTGGGACCAAAGAGTAATAAAGCACTTCTTCGAACTCAAACACTCAATGTATATAATTTAAGACCAAAGCCAATTACTTAGGCAAGTCATTTGAAAAAACTGATATTAATTATTCTGGTGAGGCAATGGGGCGAAGTGACTTGCCCAGGATCACACAGCTAGTCTCAAGTGTCCGAGGCCAAATTTGAATTCAGGTCTTCTTGAATCCAGGGCTGGTACTCTATCCACTGCACCATCTAGTTGCCCCGGTGTTAAATATTTTTTAAACCCCATATATTGTTTTGCTGGATGCCAAAGCAAATGTTCTTCTAAATGTAAGCTACGACAATGAGGCTCCACATAGTTTCTGAAAGACTTTTCCTAATGTAGTATGTTAGATACCTTATAGGTCTAATAGTATAATTTCAACTAATAAACATGATTTCCTTTTATTCCTCCAAAAATGGCTAACTGTGTTTTAAGACTTGGTAACACTTTAAATCAAAGGTCTTAATTATAATGGGCCAGAAATTCGTTAATAATTTCACTGGGAAATTTAAAAAAATCTCATGTTTGGTTTACATTTCATTTGGGAGTTGTTGTATACTAATTAATAAATCAATTGATACTCTGGATTACCCCCAAACCATGCTAATCATATTCTCCTTCAAACTCTTTTCTCTTCCTACCTCTATTGCAGAGAGTGAACAATCCTTTTCATTGTTATGGTATTTAAAACCTGGTTATTATGAAGAATCATATAGAGTTAAGTATATACAGTACTCCCCTTTTCACAATGCTGAGCATATTAATACTCTTTGAATGAATGAATTAATAAAAGATCCATGGTTTTAAAAATCTGCCTACTTCTAAAATACAGAGTATTTGCTCTCTAAGCATCATAAAAAATACTAATACAGTACCATTTTGTGAGTGTCCTGATATCAGAAGTAATAATTTTAAAACACCTTGGTTTCTGTGGAAAGTAATAATTTCTTATCTTAAAATTCTCCTTCCATTGCCTTGGAAGAATATGGAAAGGCAAAAGAATTAACATTTAGATTTAGACTAGAGTTTTAAGTTGTTTTCCATCTGTACCTCCATTTCTGTGAGGCCTACATAAAAATCAGTTCTGTGGGGCTGAAGAGGAATTAGCACCTACATTTTCTCTAGCATATCAAAACAGAACTCAACAGATTCATGGTACCTAGAAATCTCATCATGTAGCCTAAGTTCCTTTCAACAATGTGTACAGATTTCAGTATGAAAATTCAGTCATAAACATCCTGAAATTAGACATTCAAAGTACCATATATGAACACAGTTCTTTCTGGAAGTAGAAGAAAGGATGCCTCAATAATAGGCAATGGCCATTCTCACCATCCATCAGCTGGACCTCTTGGGACCCTGGGCGCCAGAAGAACATATTGGAGAGATTCATTTCTGAACATATCAGGGCTCCACCGAGACCAGTTACAAACCACATCTCATTGTGTGTGGGGCCCCTGTTACAGCTTCTCTCCACACAGGCCCCCACCACAACCACATCCAAATGTTTGTAGAATAGACGAATGAATGAATTTTAATGTCTTCTGATATTATGATTGATCTACTTGGTAGTATTTTTCCCAAGGCAGCATTTAAACAACTGAATTTATTCTAATTCAACCAAATTCAGTGTAGTAAAGATATTACATTATGCATTATAGTTACTAGCAAACAAACCTATCTCTCCTCCCCTCTCCCAAAAAGCAATGAAACTGAGTCAGACATGTACCTATAGCAACAACTTCTGCTTTTCAACCATCCTCTATGACATGTCTTCCAACTCACAAAGTTATCTGTTTTTAGTAATGGATGAGGGCTATTTCTTCCCTATTCTATATCCATATTCCAAAATTTGCTTGCTGAAAAAAAGATGTGGGCTCCAAGCTTGCCCCTTCTTGGATAAAAGTTCTACCTATCTATCTTATTGAATGTTGGAGGTGGGGGGGAGATGCAATTCTTTTCATTTAGGGCAAAATCGCAATCTTTACTAAGGTTAAATTTTGAGATTATTTGTAGTGAGACCATAAAGCCTCTAACTCTTTTTCGTTTCTCCACCTCTCTTTTCCCCTTGACTGCCTGCAAGGGGGCTTGGGCAGAATGAATTAAACTATACTTGCACATTTGAAAGCACTTTTTAATGAGATTTCCCTATGAAATCAATGTCATTCCTTCCTTTTGTATCTGATTTCTAGATGCAGAACAAACTTTTGGGCCCTGCCTCAAAGCTACGGCAAGTTCTGTAAAACAGTAGTTCTCACAATCTTATGAGGATAACAATGAGATGGGGGGAAAAACCATAAGAGAATATAACTTTTGGTTACTTTAGCTTTTTGATAAACTTTAGAGCCCGAGATACTTTCTCCAATTATTTGATATTCATATACTAAGTGGTACACAAACAACCGTTCAGTTCTTTAAACTAGTTACTATGACCTCCTGCCACCAGGTTAAGAAATACTGAAGCCACATTATCACATCATCTTTATATTATCACTATTCACAAGCCAGTCACTCAGATACCACCACCAAGTCATAAAATATGTGTGCGTTTGTGTGTAATTTCTATAATATGATAGTTCAGTCTAACATACTGATTCAAAAACTGAAATGTCATTGGTCTAAGTAGAACCCCATTTTCACCATATTAATAAAGATTGTGTGACAATACTCACTTTTCCAGACACATGGGTGAACTGATTTTATTTACTTGAAAGACTGCAAAATCCCAACTCTGCTACTACTATTGATGTGATTTTGAGTAAGTTGCTTAACCTCTCTGGATCTGTTTCTTCATCAGCAAAATAAGGGGGTTAGACTAGATCATCTATAAGGTCCCTTAATAGCTCTAAATCCTCGGGCTCCATAAGTAACATTTCATGTAATTCAGAGTTTTATTTCTCTTATTAAATAATAAAACTAATATAAGGGTTATCTACCCCAACTAAAAATCACCTATAACAATTTTACTCATTTATTATGACTCAAAGTTCAATCGGAGAGCAACATGTTTGTTACTTTAAAGTTCTATGGGTTTCAAAAAAAGAATTGGAGTGATCATGAGAATCATTTCATTAAATATTAAGCCCCCTAACTAGATTATAAACCTTGAGGACACTGCCATCATTTATCCATATTTTTTCCTCAGCCTATAACATAGTGCCTTAATACCAGAGTGGGAACTCATTACATGTTTGTTGAATGAATGAATGAATAAATGAATGGATGGATGGATGAATTGTAATATCTTCTATTATTACTGGTCTCCTCTAAACTATTTACCCTTAGGCAGCATTTTTTTAAAAAACTGAATTTATTCAAATTCAGTTACCTTTGGGTAAAGGATATGACACTGTGCATCTGAACCACTTACTACCAAATAGTCTTATTCCACCACCTTGTCAAAAGCAAACCACACCAAGTTCAAACTGTCAGAGTCACAACGAGTTTCATTTCTGAAGCATTAGTGTTTTCACTTACACAGTAACTATATCTTACTTAAAAAAAAAAAGAATCCCTTGATGTTATTTTTATATGTTTCCTCCTTAATCTGATTATCTCATCCCTTAGATTGATTTTCATTTTCTTTTATCACAATTGTCCCTTAACCTACAATATCACTTTGCCCGATTTTATTTTGTGTGACTTGTTCTGATTGTATCACTCTGAATTAAGTTGGTTTAAAAGCTGAGCATTACAGGTTCAATAAGAGCCCAAGAGACAAAAACTACACAGTAATTTGAAGGCAATTTTAGTACTATTTTTCATTTCAGCTGTAAAATGTTTTGATGCTTTTGCTTTGATTACAACAAAATATATTAGGAAATATCTGTTATTTGCCCAGATTGTCCCAGTAGAAATTGGAATAACATCCAGTAAAGTATTAACTTGGTGTAGTAAAACTAGGTGGTAGCCTAGTGGAATGAGAGAGCCAACAATAGTTTCCAAATTGATTGCAAAAAGTACTGGGAGGTTCTGATTCAACACCCTCTATCTTAGAGACATTATAATACAAAAAAGAGAGAGGCACTGTGGAGTACAGATTATGAGCCAACCTCAAAGCAAAGAAGACCTGGGTTCATGTCCTGCCTGGGACACAACCTATATGATCCTAGGCAAATCATTTATTCATTGGTAACAGGAGTTTCCTTTCTCAACTGTGTCCTTTTTCAATGAAATCACAGGCCTGGTCCCTATCCCTTTAGTACAAATAGAACCTTGTATACTGTAAGTTCTCAATATTTGTTGGTTTGATTAAAAGATTTACTAGGAGTTGAGAATAAAGGCCTATGTAAATTTAAAATTTAAATAATTATGTGTACCTATCAAACAAAAATTTTTTTTTCAATATTACAGGAATCTCCCCTCCAAAAAAAAGTATCTGAATAATTGTAAAATTTCACTTTGCCAAAATTCCACAGACCCAGTTCAAATCCTGACCTTCTGATACTATCTTCTTACACAGCAGAGTGCCTTATTGACTTTAGGCCCCCAATTAATGTATGTTGATTTTATTAAATAGCTGCAGAGCTATTAATTTTATTAATTAAAACTTATTAATAAAAGCAGTACCTGACCTGACCCACCAAAGTGAAAATTCATACTATGTGTGATCTCTTAAAGACTGTTCCATAAGCAATACAGCTGGCATTTCTGGGTTCCTATGATTTGTACTGTTTGTACATAATTCTCCCAGTTGTATACCATTTGGTTAAGGCCCAAAGTGTGTCAACAAAAATAAGATAAATTATCTTAATGCCTTGACTCTAGCTCTCCATATCAAATATCTTAAGCCAGTTTTAACTAAAAGATAATCATGATGATCACGGTAAAAAGCAAACACAAGGTCTAAGACAAAGACCCACTAATTTTTTTTTCAAGGCAAGATATAACTATCAAAAATTCATAGGCAATCATTAAAATAGATTTTGTTAGTAAGAAAACAAAAATATACAAATGTTTCAAGTGGCTACTAGTTATTACGCAAACTCTTTTCTCATTTTATGCATGTATACACACAATCTTTATCTAGAAATACACATGTGCATTTAGCCAATATTATTATACTGCAATAAACTGAATTGAGTTTCAAAGTTAAGTATGTGATCGCAGATATCCTCAATGAAACAGATTTACCAAGAAATCATTTTATGAAAAATTTTAAAAGCATACAAACCCATTCAGCTTATCCTTAATATTATAAATCAGTAATAATATTTGCATTTTGTACTTACATATAATGTAATAATCTTTGTTTTTTTGAAATTCTAAACCCCAGAGGTTAGGGCTGAATTCTTGAAACTTGATGGTAAATTTAACGTCTTGGTCTGGCTTGGCGCAGTTGAGCAGAGGTGTGTTTTCCTTTTTAATAGTGCATTTATCTGCTTGGTCTTTATCAACCATATAGACTTTATAATATTCATACTGGCCAACAGTTTTAGAGTCCACCTTTGGGCAGATTATATCCAGTTTGTCTCCTATCTGTGGGTATAGTACCAGTCCTTGTCCAGGTAGAAATCTAAAAGAACCAAAAACAGAAAAAAGATGACATTTGAGTTGAACTGAATAGCAATACTGCATAATACAATATTCCTAAAATTGCCCACTGGGCAGCTCTATACCCTCAATAACCAAATTTGTCCTATACCATGTCACCCTACCATGGGATGGTCTACCACTAAGGTCTTAGGGATCAAGATTTAAAGGGGTGGAAGGAGAGAGGAGTAAATACACCCTTTAAGAGAAGCATCTTGTGTTCTGTCCTGCTCTAATTATTTAACCACCCCCTCAGTTGTAATGTTTCAGTAGCTCTTTGTTCAACTCTGCAAGAAATTTTCCTTCATGGTGAGTCAGACTTTCCCACCTGTTTGTTTTGTATGTGTGTATGTGTGTATGTGTGTTTAAACGAATTGGCAGCTTTCCTGTATTGGGAATTCCATACAAAGATCTCATCAATCTCAGAGAACAGTGGATGTACTAACACTTTGTTGTCCTGTTATTTTCCATTTGCTGTTGATGTTAATTAACAGACAAGTTTCATCAAGAATGTTTCAAATTACTTATCATAATTAGTCACTGATCAAACAATAGGTTTTTTTATATACTGAACAAAAGAAATGTCTTACAAACCCATAAAATATAACTAGAAATAATTAGTTGTAATATTGATTCAGCTGCAAGATGAAGGACCCTCCTCTTGCAGGGACAACAGCCACTGTCCTTCTGTATTAATCTTTTTTTTTTTTTTTGGAGATGTATTTGCTCCAATTACTGCTTAGAAGCAACACTTTGGAGTGAAGGCTACTGATACAATATTCCCTAATGCCTGAAGCTAAAAGCTTCCCCCCCCCCCCGCCCCTCTTTCTCTTTCAGGCCCTCCATGCTGCTGAAAGATCTTTCTTAATGGAGAGTTTCTTTGAGAAGCTGAAACAAGAGCTTCCTAATGAACATCCTTCTACAACTGCTAACATTAAACAACACGCTTAGAAATCCCAGCTCATTCGTAGGCAGCCAAGCCTGCAGGCTCATTAAAATATTAAAGCCTGAGAACAAAGCCCTAGGTTTTGAATCCTTCCAATACAATCCTTTATTTAACTGAAGAAGCCCACCAGCCATGATTATTATTGGGTCATCGTTCACTAGTGAATATGAAAAAAAATATGGTTTAACACTCCCAATTTCAAATCCATATGGGGACTTGCTTAGTCCCATAAGCTTATGATTTATACTAATGAATGGCATTAATTTTCTCTGTAAGTGCATTATGTTAGTTCCGAAACAGCATGTAACATGACAAAGAGAAATTTAATTACAGGTTTATTTTTTTTTAAATGCCATTTTATGGCAGGAAAAATGTATGTTGTATACTACAGTAAGTCACTCTCCCTTGGGCTTTTTTCATGTTAGAGCTAAAAAAGCAAAAAACAAAAAACAAAAAACAACAACCCAATTTCCTCTTTAATGGCCTCCTTTGTAGCCTATTCATATTGCTCAAAAGTAAAACAGAAGTGAATCTAATATAGAAGCCCTCCCTAATGTAAAAATCAAAATGTCCATTTGGTTATTATGCTGTTGTTATACTAGAACTATAAATTAGAAACAACTTTCTAGTTGTACCCACAATCAACCCATGGTTTTTCCAGAAATGTAGATGACATAGCTTATCACAGTATCTTCTCTCTATTATTATTATTATTTTTTGCTGTATACATAGTATTTTCTTTGCAAGAATCAGTAAATGCAGTTCCCAGTAGTTGGCTGCTTGTGATGGTGTCCCAAATAAATTTTCTTATGAGGAACCTGAGTCCTAGAAAAATAAGGGACTTGAACAAAGTCCTACTGGTAGTAAACAGCAGTACTTGGATTTGAACATCCCCCTAGTTCTTTTACTCCACATCTAGCACCCTCTCCCACATCACACTGCTCCATAGCTAGAAGGTTCACTTTTAGCCTATATAGGAATCCAGGTAATTTAACCTATTCTGTAAAGGAAACAGATGGCCATCTGTCTACCACTAAACTTTCCTCCTGAAATCTAGCTTCTCAAAGCCTATTGTCGTCTACTACTACTACTACTACTACTACTACTACTACTACTACTACTACTACTATTTATATAGCACCTACTATGTGCCAGGCACTGTGCTAAGCACTTTGCAATTATTATCTCACTTGATCCTCACAATTCCCAGGTAGGGGGTGGGGTGGTAAGGTGCTATTATTATTCCCATTTTACAGATAAGGAAACTGCGGAAAACAGAAGTTAAGTTACTTGCCTAGGATCATACAGCTTGCAACTGTCTAAGGTTCAATTTGAACTTAGATATCCCTGACTTCACACGCAGAACTCTATTCATCGCACCACCTTCAGTGTGATACCTTACTGCAAACTCAAACTACCAAGATAGACATAAAACTGTTCTCCTCTCTACATGCCAATTCTTTCGTGTTCTGTTTCACCATCTACCAACTTCTCAAGAAGCAGAAGGCATGGAAAATGCCACTAGGCTTTCTTTCACTCTACATTAGCAAAATTCTGTGTGTGTTTTTTTTTTTAATTTTTTTTTCTCCTAAAGCTACCCTTTCCTCTCAATCACTGGAACCACACACACATTACACTCTTGTTATGCTTTTCTGAGAAGGGGTTCACAGGCTTCAAGCACACTGCAAAGGGAGTCCATAACACATGAGGTCTATGATCTTTTCCCAGACCACACTCCATTTCTAAATGACGTTTGCCACACTCTCCCTTTCTTTCTTCATTCAAGAAGCTCCTGAACTACTTATTTCTTTAAGAGAATTTTCCTGAATAAGACGTGGAGATTTTCTGTGTCAGCATATGTAGGACTACAAATTCCTACAAACTCCTGTGATAAACTTGATAAACTATGATTTGTCTTTTTTTTTAACTCAAGCTATGTTTATACTAAGAAAACAAAATGAAAAACTAAAGCAATTTTCTAAGTAATTTGAGGGTTTTTAAATTGCTTTTAAACTTTGATCACTTTTTTTCTCCTTTTTAAAATTTTATTGATATTTATTGTTTTTACATTACAAACATTTACAGATTACACCCACTTTTTGAGAGGTCTCTTGTAAATAAGCAAAATAGTTAAGTAAAACAAACAATACAGTGACCTCATCTGAAAGTACATGCAACATTTCACATACTCTGCCACTTTTTTTAATGAACAGAAACCTATTTTCTCTCTTTCTAACTCTATACCCCATCAGAAAAAAAGAAAAAAAATTCCTGCAACAAATATTCATCAAGAAAAACAAATTCCCTCAATATATGTATACAAATGTATGTTTCAGTCTGAACCCTAAATCTATCACCTTTCTGAAATGATCTCAATTACTTAGATATTTTGGGGAAAGCATGGGGGAGTGTGGGGGATATGGTATTCCTTGTATCATCTAAATAACTGCTTCAATTTTCTAATTCATTCTGCAAAGGTAAAACTAGACTTGATTAATATTTTAATCAATTTATCTATTCAACGTTTATTGAACATCACTTAGTTTAAAAAATAAGCTCACAGAAGATTAAGAGCACATTTATTTATCTATCTTTACATAGGACCCAACATATGAAAACAAGTGCTTGATAATTTTAAAAAATAATAATAATGGTAATCATGAAAATTAATAAAGCCAGTATCAATTTACATTTTAAAAGGCATTAAATAAAAAAGTAATGGTTTAATATATCAATCATTCAGTGTTAACACTCAAAACTGAAAAATGTGTCATTACGCACTTCTTTTCTTTTATTTACTGTTGGAGAAATTGGGCAACAGTTTACTATGTTGGTCTAAAGTAGTGATTAAACAATTCAGTAAAAAAAAAAAAAGTAAATTTATCTGCCATTTACCAGCAAGATAGGATCCAATATCTTATATCAAATGATCCAAAGAGTTTTACAAAGTATTAAAAATCTAAATAATCACAAATTTCCGTAAGAAAACTAGCCTACTTGCTTATTATACCACAGGTATATCAGAGAAACAGATAATCTCAGAATTTGAAGGACTTAAGAGGTCATCTAATCCAACTAATACAAGGACAAAGAATTGGGAACTCAGACCTGAGACAACTCATTCTTTTTTTGAATAGCTCTAATGGCTGAGAGGTTTTCTTGTAGATCAAGCCCATAAATGAGAATTCTTATGCACTGAAAAATGTGATTTCTCAATAGAAAGACAGTCTATGGTTGTTATAAAACTAAAACAGACTTCCTGGTTCCTCTTCCAAAATTCAATCTACTATACATGAAAAATTTTAAAATTAAATATTGACCTATCCACTGAATGTAGATCCCTTCTCCAGATGAATTTGTATACCCAGACATAGATAGCTCCTCCCATCTGTTAGGAACAAGGAAGTTGGGAGAAGTACAGCAAAAGAGCAGGAACTAACACAAGAGCCCAAAAATCATTATCAACAACAGCAACAAATATTAAATTATTAAATGACTACTATTCAATTAAGTTCAACATTTATTGAGCGTTTAAAGTGCAAAGCATAGTCCTAAGCACTTGTGCAAACAATGAGGGTAAGGAAATTCATCAACAAGTAAGTATAGTGTCTGTGTGTGTGTGTATGTGTGAGAGAGAGAGAGAGAGAAGGAGGAGAGGAGAGGAAGAGGAGAGGAGAGGGCAGGGGAGGGGAGGGGATGGGAGGGGAGGAGAAAGAGAGAAAACAAAATACATAAATGCATAAGCATTGTGAGCGAAACACTGAAGATGGTCATAGACTCATCTGCCCAGGACAATACAGTCGCTAGAACCCAGGTTTCATAATTCTCAGGTCAAGGCTTTTCCCACACTATTTCACTTTCTCCCGGGTCCCTTCTAAAAGTTTATCATCTGTCTAGGAGGTAAGACACACAGAAATGCTACACACTAGAAGGTGGAGTATAAAGTGACCAATGTGTTATGCTGGTGGTAACTACTATAGGAATGAGGAGGAATGATCATTCTAGGATAGTACTTTTCGAGGAAAGCCAAACACGATGGTGAAATTTGAGTTGCACCTGAAAGATGACAGAATCACAAAAGGCTGAATTGGGGAGGGAAGACATTGTAGGCCACAGGAGAAGTTTGGCTGAAACCTCCCCTCTAGTACTCCACTCCAACAAGATTTAGGGGATAGTAAGGAAAAAGGATCTCTTCTTGTCCACACATCCTCCTAAGATGGAATTTAAGGCATATAATCTCCTCCACCTATTTATAGCACATGTACATAATGATGAAAACTACAAAATCAGTGACAGATATGATGAGTTCAATTCAGCTCAAAGAGTCCCTTCTTTATGAACTGTCCTGTCCACGCTGTTTCATCTTAAATTTAACATTTAAAAAAAGAAACCGCTTCCAATTTTGGAGTTTTTTTGAATGCACTTTTAAAGTTGTAAAATGAAGTCAAAGAAAGTCAAAATAAACCACAATGGCTCACAAGTGTCACATTAAGAGCTATGGGGCGTAAAGCTTCAAGGCAAGAGAGCACATTAGCTGTGTCTAAAGCCCTGAGGCTTCTTTTAAGGTAGACATCTGAGAATGCAGGATCATAAAACATTGCCACCTGGAATGTATACCTAGCCCCACAGGGGGCTATAACCCCAAAGCATGAATAAAGCAGACTAACTGCATGGTTTTCTTTTTTACACAAAATTATAATTGATATCCAAAAGCAAACAATCTTTGTTTATCAATGAGGGAAGTTGAATACACAGGCAAATAACGGTGGCATACTTTTCTTAACAACAAAGCTATTTTAGACCATAATAGAGGTATGGTCCTTGTGTTCTTAGCATGATGTTAATGGGATCCTTGGTGTTACTACAGGTCTGTCCTAGGGCTAGGCCTCTAGAGTTAAACCTGCTGTAGTGGAAATGTAGTCTTAAAGGCAAATCACTGACCTATGTTCAAATCTCAAAAGCAGTGGTTATAAGATAATAAGATGTCAAGCTAAAACAGACCTCGAGAGTTCACCTCCTAGTCTGACCATTTCATTTTCCACATGATGAATTTGCTGTCCAAAGTCACAAAGACATCAGACCCAGGAATCAAACCCACATCCTGACTCCAAATTTGTTGCTCTTTCTACTACACTAGCTTTGTGGTCATGAGTAAGTTGCTATTTCTGAGTGCTTCCTTCTCTTTAAAATAAAGATAATATTTGTAATACCTACCTCCCAGAGTGGTTATAAGGAAAGAAAGCACTTTGTAAAAATTAAAGTACACTACACATGGAAGCTTTAATTATTTGTGTATGCATTTTGCTACCTATGAATTGCGTGTGTGTGTACAGACATATATGTCACATTATGAAATTTTTGAAGCTCATATTTTAGAGTGTAGAGTAGTTCACTGGTCTCTTATATTGACTTTGGAAGAAAATAAAAGAAGTGTAATAAGCCTAATGACAGTGCACTATACTAAATTAATATGATGTATCCATAGGTTAAATGTGAATTTCCACTGAGAGATGACACTGTTGAGTTTACTTCTAAAATAACAAGGTAGACCTCTTTTATAATATTGCTTCTTAGTTCTGTGCTTGTGGATATGATTAACACTTTTCGTATAGGATTCCTTGGCAATAGGTTTACTTTATATCTGTCCTTGTTATATTTGAGGGGACATGATTTGATCTGCCCTCATGGCAATCTGTATAATAACACGCCATGTCATGAACAAATTTTATTGTACTGCTAAAACATGGTAGCTAGAAAACTGAAAATGACAGTCGTTACCGTAATTCATCAATAAAAACCTGATAAATAAGATTAAATAATGTATAAAAACCTATTGTTATTGAAACAGAGGAAAAATTACAACAAAAACAATCTTTGCCTTTGCACTGTCTGTTCCTTACTATGCCTGCCCTGCCCTCTAACCTCTACCTCATGGTTTCCTGGGCTTCCTTCAAGACAGCTCAAACCCCACTTTCTGCAAGAAGCCTTGCCCAGATGCTAATGCCTTCCCTTGAGATTATCCTACTCCAATATCTGATATATGTACACACACTCACACACACAAAGGAGTGGATGACAGATAATATCTATTTGTGAGTATATATATAAATATACATGCATATAATATATATGTCCTTATAGAGATATCACCTATCTATCTATCTATCTATCTATCTATCTATCTATCTATCTATCTA